>NC_022027.1:40852230-40881586 GCF_000317375.1 Microtus ochrogaster | reverse complement strand
AAACAAAGCGCCTACCTTGCTTGGTGCAGGCAGGCTATAGAAGCAAAGGAACTCCCGCCCGCTTGGGTGCCCTGAGGATTCTGACCCAGTGCCCAGACAGGTTGGGCTGGGTAATGTTATGTGTCAAAAGAGGACAGTGGGGCCTAAGTGGGGAGGGTTCTCGATGCAAGCTGGGTGGGATAGGAAGAAAGAGGCAGTATACAGGGAGTAGAGGCCCTGCAGAGAGCCCAAGAAGGATAGGGGGTTGAGGAACTTCTGAGTTCCCTGTCCCAGGCTGGTGCCATGGGGTCAGAAACTGACCCCAATGTTGGCTCTCCTGGCGGCGAGAGATCAGGTCTCCGTGCTGGTTGGGTAGTTCTTAGACAAAGAGCCTACCCTGCTTGGTGTAGGCAGGCTATAGAAACAAAGGAACTCCCGGCCGCTTGGGTGCCCTGAGGATTCCGACCCAGTGCCCAGACAGGTTCGACTGGGTGATGTTATGTCAGTGCTAAATTTCTAAACAACGAAGTTTTCATATTCTTAAAATTTCTTCCCTGTCATTCAAAGAATGGCAAAAAGCCTTCGTCTAAGTTGCCTAATTGGTGTTATTTATAGAACTTATTATGAAATTATATAATTTTCTCCCTGGACATTTGTTATGCATAGTACTCTAGCAAACGACCTGCCAGAATACTGCACATGTACTTTTTAAAAATGCATTTTACAAATTATCATTGATCTGAATTACTTTGAAATCATGCAAGAAAACCAAATTGTATGAAAAATGTCAACCATATTCACTTTAAATCTAAAAGGGACAAAAGTTTTGCTTTTTTCATGTTTTCTCCTTTTTATCTTCCTTCTCCCTTTTATAGTCAAAGTACAATTTTGTGTCAAAATCCAGTATATAATTAAATAAACATCAACTATATACTATCATGCTTAGAAAAAGCAAAGCAAAACCTTTCTTCTTTTTGCATTGCCCGCATAGCCTTTCCAAACAGATATGGCAATTTGGGCAGAGGTGTAGCTTGAATATCCTTTCCAGAAAGCACAATTGGTAAACATTATTAACCCTTTGCTTTCCCCAAACTGTGGTGCCAGTACTATGAATATATGGAAATGATTACCTGGAAGTCTCAAGAAGGTTCAAAATGCCCAACAGAGAATAGACCTGGGGTAGTCCCATCCTGAGATTAATTCTCAGTAGGAACTGGAGATAGAGTTCCCAGAACTCATTGGGGCTGAGTTCAAATGAAAACATGAATCATAGGGAAATGTTTGGAGTTAATCTGTGAGCAGTGCTGCCCACAATTCCAGAAATACCAAGTGCAAATCTAACTATGTTAATAATAATAACCATGTTAATAGAGTTAATGGCAAGAGACACAGGGTGGTGAGATTCAAGCAGTGTTATGTCTCAAAGCCTCCTGAGCCTTGAAGACCCAAATTTGTGTTCAGAAGGTCATGGAGGCAAAGATTGCTCTTTAGTTTGAAGATGTATTACTGATATGTTCGCTTGGGTTTGGATCTTTTCTAGGATTCTCATGTCTTTTTGTGGCTTATTGTGCCTTTCTTATGTGTCTAACATCACAAATGAATAGTTGGAAACAAATACTCGTGATGAACTGTCTCTGAATGGTATTCATCTCTAACTCAGAGATTTGATTGAATGACAGCATGAATGAAAATCCCTCTGACTGATGGAATGCAAGAAATGGATCCTATTTATGAGAAAATTAAGTGTGGAACTTAATATGCTTAGTATAGTATGCTTAGTATCTCCTAAATTTCAATTTCAAACTTGATCTTCATTTTGGCATCAATGGTGAAGTATGAATTTATTAAGTCTTGAAAGTAGATTTCTCTGAACTGATTGGTACCTGGTAAAATGAATGGAGGCAACCACAGCAGGTCCTTTATTCACCTCTGCTTGTCTGCTGTGTGAATGTAGAGCATTGCTCCCACTTCCTCTCTATCGCTTCTAGCATTGCAGAAACCTAGACCATGTCACCCAGAAGGACAAAGTATCCCTCAGACACTAAATGGGCCTGATTATTTTCTTTTTACCTAGGACTATATGGACACCTGTAAGGTAGCACAGAATCATTTTGAACTCTAGCTTCTGGAGATCTGGAATCTTCTGTAGGGGTATCCCCACACATGGGCCATAGTCTCATATAGATGTGCAGAAGCATAAAAAAAAAGTAAACAAAAGTTCAATCATTGAGAAAAAGTAGGAATAATTTTGGTTTGGAAAATTTGGGAAGTGTTTTTTTCTTCTGCATATCTAGAATATAATGGAGAATAATGTTAATAACCCCAAAAGATCCTCTGATTATGAGAGAGAAAATAAACCTGTAGCAAAAAGGCACATGGAGAAACACTTATTAGGAATAAAAATAAGATGCTATATAAATGGAATAGTGCAGTAATAGGTTAAGATGATCACTATAAGAATTAACAAATATCTATTTTACTTTACTAAAATTATTTTTTAAGAAACTGTACAACATAGGAATATTTTTAGCAAATTGACCACTGAAATTGCAAACACTTCCTTAAATATATTTTTTCTGTGTAGGATTTCATGCATGCACTTGCCTCATTAACACAAGAATACTGATATATTTGAGACTGCTTTTGCAAATTGGAAAAAAAATGGACTGATTAAAGATTACTGGTAATATAGTTTTTGTTCTGCCCTTGAGAGATCTTGGATTTATGTCTCCTAAGATTGCTGTCACACACCTTGTAAGTAATCAGCAAACCTTGAACCATAAATACAGAAATATATTTGCAAGTGGTAGAAACAAAATTATAGGCATATTTATTCTTCTTATATTTTTGACAACAGCATAAATCACCACTAGTGATTAGTTTGTGAGTTTTGGTGGCTAATAGATATGCAGTCAGCTTCTGATTATATTCAATAATAGATGGAAGTAAAGATATAAACCATTTAGAGGAATAGATCATAGAAACAATTTTTCCAAGGTTTCTATTCATATGTATTTGTTTCAATGTATTTATTAGTAATATAATGTTAACTATAGAAATACTAGTATTACTCACATAGTAGCAATAAATATATTAGCATGATCTATAAACCATATTTTATTATTATAATTAATTAATTTTAACAATTTTATAATTTATATAGGATAGTAAATAATATCAGATAGCAATCAATACACATATTTATATTATCACATAACCACATTATAGTAAAATTAAATATTTTGTTTGTTATCTATTTATTAGTTTATATTATTAAGACAACACTGTTATCATTTACATTTCTCTGATAATGAGTAGTGTATTGACTAAAGTACATATAGACCTCCATAAGTATTTCTTGAATGCTTCAAAGAAATAGTAAATGCATTAATCAATAAATTTTGAGAAACTTCTGACATTATTGCAAAAAACAAGCAAAAGAAAGCTCCACAAGACAATGAACAACAATATATAATCATATGCTAGAACCTAGGCTCATGTAAAATGCCACAAAATATAGGATTAACTTGAATTAGGATAGTACAAGTAAGGTTCGTGGAAGAGATGGGATATAAATGCGAGTTTGAACCTGCTTTGGGTGTGAACGTGTGTCAACAAAGAAAGGGAACAATGCTGACACATACATTAGGTAGAAAATGTTAGATGACTAAAGAATGGAAGAAGCATAGCTCCTATGCAAAAGATGGAGACTGAAGAAATGTGCTCACAGGCTTTTTTGTTACATTATATATTCTTATATAATTCTTATAAAATTTGATAGTTTTATTATCAGGAATGTAAGGACCTAAATATACTACTTAGTTAAGAACATGTGACTTGTTTCTTTTGTACATTTCAAACCCAAATTCTTCCCATGTTTCTTTTTAATAAATTTTTAATATACTTATAAACCCAGGAGTACAGAAGTGCTAATAATTTCTAAAAACGCAGTAATGATTCTCTACTTTTAAGAAATTTTTTTTTGGTTTAAATGTGTCTCATGTTCTCTTGTTTTTTTTTTTTTAAAATAAAGATAAAACAAAATAAGTTGTAATTTATTTCAGAAGAGCACACAAGTGCATAAAAGTGTATTTTTTTATATCTTTATCTTAGTTAACTGTGTGGAAGTTTAAATTGGTAGAGATTTTGTTTTTTATTTCTTTCTAATACAAATGAACCTACTATGAATAAGTCTGATCATTTGTCAGGTCATTTTATGTTCTGAAAATAAATTATTCTCTCATACATAAATTACATCCTGACCACAGTTTCCTCTTCTTCAAACCTCCTCAACTGCCCAAACTCCCCTCTTTCCCAGATCCACTCCTCTCCCCTCTCTCCTTTCAGAAAACAACATCATCATCACCAACAAAAACAACAACAAACAGGCCTCCAAGAGACAACAACCAAACAAGAGAAAATAGGATACAATAAGTCAAGGAAAAAGCCCTCACACCTAGGTGGGACAAGGCCACCAAATGAAAGGAAAAGAGTCCAAGGTCCAAGAGCAATCATACAGTCTAAGGCAGACCTGCTCCCACTGTCACAAATACCATTAAAACAAAACAAAACAAGCTAACAGTCACAGCATACTCGCAGAGAACGTGGTGCAGACCATGTAGGTCTTGTACTTGTTGCTTCATTTTCTGTGATCCCCTGTGAGTCCTACTTGGTTTCAGTGGGCCATGTTCTTCATCCCCTCTGACTGATCTCCCAGGGAGAGGCCCAATGGAGACCTCCATTTTAGAATTTCTCTGAGTATCATATCTGTCTGAGAATCTCTTTATCTACTCCTATCTGCTGTCAGAGGAAATCCTCTCTGAGGATGACTGGAAAAGTCATAGACCTATGAGTAGAGCAAAACATTATTAGAAATTAATTCATTGATCTTTTCCTTTCCTTCCTCTCCTTTCTCTTTCTCCCTTCCTTCCCTCTTTCCCTCCTCCTTTTCCTCCTCCTCTTTTTCCTCCTTACATCCCCCCTCCCTCCCTTTCTCCCTCCTTCCCGCCTTCCTTCCTCCCTTTCTCCTCCTCCTCATTTTTCTTCTTACGAATGGGAGTTTTTGGTTTCACCATAGGTTCTGGGCTATCGAGTTGCTGGTTCCTTGCTATCCAAGCAGTGTTGGGCATGCACTTCTACTCAGAGAGTAGACCCAGAATAAAAGAGACATTGGTTGACCTCTCCCATAAGTTCTGGGCACCATAGTCCTAGCATATCTCACAGACAGCTCAGATTGTAGGTCAAAGATTTTGTGGTTGCTAACATACACCATTACTATATATTTTGAATTCTTAAAAATATTGTTTAATATTTATTTAATCCTGCAAAGTTTTTTAATTGTTTTTGTTTGATTTGTTGTTAACAGTGTGAGTCTCCATGTGGATTTGTGCACAAGAGTGAGGTTTTTAATTTTTCTCTGAAACTTGAGTTAGAGATGGTTGTGAAGCACTTGGCATGGTTGCTGGAAATGAACTCATGTCCTCTGGGACAGCAGAATGAAAGAAGATGAGAAGTTCAAATCATGCTCAACCACATGGTCAGTTCAAGGGCAGCCTAAACTATTTGAGATGGTATTTCAAAGCATTATTACAAATAAATACAACAAAATAAGCATGCAATTCTCCCTTCATAAAATTAGAAAGTGTTCTAGGAAAGTCAAATTGAAAAGAATTGAAGGACAGCACAAACTGTATAAAAAGTTTATAAAATGCATATCTGAAAAAATTATCTTAAGTAGAAATTGCATTCTTAAAATACAACATAAAATAACCACAATTAACACATTTGTAAAAAAAAAAAAAGACATGGTGCTACTGCTCTGTGTCACCAACTCTGGAGGACAGAAGACAGGTTCATACAGGCATCTTCCTAGTCAGCCACTCTAGTAGAGACGGAAAGCTCCATTTCAATAATATATCTCAAAACTATGGTTAGAGTAATAGAGGAAGACACTTAATATGAACCTCTGACATCCCTATGCACATGCATAGGCACACATATGCACAAACACATATAAACAACGAGCATATATTTCTAATAAAACGATATTGTAATAACAAAGTTATCTAAGCAACATGACCGAAAAGATTTTGTATTTTATAAAGATTTTATAAAGATTTGTATTTTATAAAGATTGTATCCTTATAGAAATTTAAATCAAAACCATAATGAAATACTCCTACAGACATATTTAAATGGCTAAGTTCTGAAATAACCAGCTTCAAAATTTTCTATTGGCAAGATCAAGCAACATGATTTCTTGTTTATTGCTGGTGGAAATACAATATGGTACAGCCACTTGGGAAAACAGTTTGGCAGTTTTTCTCAAAAGTAAATATTGCATTAAAATCAAATATAGATAATATGCTTCTAAGTATTGAAACAAATGAATGTGAAATGTATGTCCACCCATAACGAGTACTCAAATATTTATACCACAGTGATTCAAACTGCTAAAACTTAAAAACAACAACAATGTTCTTCTTGAAAAGAATGAATAAACTGGTGCGATGGTTAGTTGTATATGTAAATTTACAGTTTTGGCTAAAAGCAAAACTTAAATTGATCAACTCTAAATAAATAACAGTATTTGTTGTTCTGCAAAGGGGTCTCACCATATCAGTTGGGACTCTTGGCCTCTAGGCAGAGACACTTCTACAACATGCCTGGCCTCCGTGGTTTTGCTTAGCTCTGAAGGAAGATTCCACAACTCCTTTCTTGTATCCATGACTCTAAAGCCAAGACTGCAAGTCTAAAGCTGCCATGTTCTGCTGCTTGCTGATGTTGGAAATTGATCTTTTCATTCAAATACATTTTCATCCAATTTCTCTTCTGCATGGTTGCCTTCTCTACTTAAACTTTTCTTTAATTCCTTTTATAAAAGTTGAGCTGGGTTGGGTCGTGCCCAGAAGTCACTCCTCCCTTTATTTCCTTTAGCCTCAGGTTTTTCTTTACACTTTTTAAATCCTTGAGCACTAGACTTTGCTCCATTACACCTGCCAGGATTCATTTTCTCCTCAACTGTACCTTCTGTAGCCTTTCTCAGCTTGCTCCTTTCATTAGAGATCTGCATCAGAAGACCCACTAATAACCATAGGGCCGATTTAATACCAGGCTGGCCTGAAATCTCCCCTGCAAATGACATTAATTCAACACTCTTCAGTTTAGTCCCTGACAGTTTTTTTGACAAGAACAACAACAACAACAACAAACAACAACAACAAAACAACAAGAAAAAACCGCCACATTCTTTGACAAAATATCACAAAAATGGTCTCCTTTCTGAAACTTCTTGAGCTGAGCCCCCTCAGTTCAAATCACCCTTAGCACTACTGTCTTCCATGCTTCTACTAGGATGGCCCACTAAGTCCTGCTTATAGTGTCTATTTTTTTTTTTCCAGACCAAAGTCCCAAAGTTTCCATATTACTCTAAACAAGACCTTGGCCATGTGTATCACAGCAATACCCTCGATCTGGTCACAACTTCTATATTGAATAAGTGCCTCTGGGAAAGCTAATAAATACATTCAGCAAAGAAGCAGAAAATAACATCAACACACAAAAATCTGTAGCTTTCTTTTATACACGTGACAAATAGACAAAGAAATGAATCAAGGTAATGACACCTTTCACAAATAGCTACAAAAATATAAAACATCTTGGGGTAACTTTAACCAAGCCACTGAAAGAACTGTATGATAAAACCTCTAAGACATTAAAGAAAGAAATTGAACAAAATATCTGAAGATGTAAATATCTCCCATGTTCATGATTCAGTAGGTTTATCGTAGTGTAAATGACCATCCCATCAAAGATGAGTTACAGATGCAATCCAATCCCTGTCAAGATCCTAAGACTATTCTTCATAGATCTTGAAAGGACAATTTTCAGCTTCTTCTGGAATGGAAAAAGAAAGAAAATAAAATAGCTAAAATTATCCTAAAAAATAAAAGGACTGCTTAAGGTATAACCATCCTTATGTCAAGATGTTTGCAACATGTTATTGGCCAAAAAAATGACATGTTAATATATTTGTGGTAGAACTGTACTGAAGTCTCTCACTATCACTTGTGCATGTGTGTATATGTGTATATGTGTATGTTTTGTGTGTATGGAGTGTGTGTGAGAGTGTGTGTATGTGTGTGAGTGTATGTATGTGTGTGTTTGTGTGAGTATGTGTATGCATGCACATATAGATACTTTCCTGTATCCTAATAAACCTTTCTTGCACAAGCAGAGACCCTGGAGTTGTTAATAGACACTTAGTGTCAGCATAAGAGGATAATAATTCTGGCTATGACAACTTAACTTAATCACAAATTTCAGTCCAAGATACTGCTAGATTTTGAGTGTCTTTAAGCACTTTTATCTAGATTTAGGAGCTTTTCCTTTTTTCTAAAGTTATATTTATGATATAAGCTCATAAGAAATTCTCCCCTATTTAAACATTTTATTCTTTTTCACAAAACACTCTAATCAGACCACATAGAGATAATGACAGTGCCTGGCCTTTGAATTAGCCTTTCTGTTAAACACCCAGAGGAGATATTGATTAATTAATCTGTCTTCTTTCCTATTTAACAGCATTATCCATACCAAAAAGGAATCCTGTCAGAAGGAATAGATACAATATATCTGAACATAGAGCCACTTTAGAGATATTTTTCTGTTTGCTTAGATATATCCATAACAATTTTCTCTGTTATCAACATAAAACATTATGTGTCTCTATGAAAAAGAGAAATCTTGAAGCCCCAAGGCACTGAGACATGGCTGTAAGCCTAGAATTTTGGAAGTGAAAGAACAATGCCATGTTTGGCTACAAAGAATGTTCTAGGCTAGCATGAGTGGCATGAGACCATGCTTCACAAAAATGTGAGTAGAGTAGAGATTAAATGAGAGCGAGCAAGCGAGCGAGCGAGAGAGAGCTCATGGGAATAGTTGAAATCCTTGCAGAGACATCTATTTGATGGAAAATATGTCAGGTTACTTATCTATGACAGATGTAGTATTCTGACCAGGATGAGTCCTAGAATATGTACAATCATGCTCTTCTGATTCAGTCCCCTTCCCTCAGGAATTTCCTAAGGCTCATCACGGACACACAGTATTCTCCAGGTAAATGGGAACTGCTGACAAGCATGAGCTGCTTGAGACTGTGACAATACAGCTGTGTGATTTGCTCATCTAATGGATTGGATAGAAGAAATTCAGGGTGCTTGGGGTTCACTTTTTTCCATAATAATGAAGTCATTACCTAGAAACAAGATGGTTATGTTTTCTAGGTGAGATTAATGAGGAACACGAAAGCTCATATAAAGGATAACAAATGTTTATTGGGGAAAAGTCACAAGAGAAAGCCGCTGCATTCCTCTGCTCTGTGGGCGCTGGGAGCTCTGAACAGAATACAGGCCACTTCCAAGAGGGTGAGCACACCTTTTATTTGCTTTTATAGTAACTCAGTTCACACCCTAATGGTTATTGGCTGAATGAATTTCCACAACAGTGTTTCACTCTTCAAGGCATCTCTATACACTCTGCACTAAATATGCTATTGATTTGTTTGTTGGGTGGTTAGATTCATTTTGCTCATTTTGTATTTTTCCTTTCTTTTCAAGCTCTGACAGCATTCTAAAAAATAAGCACATGATTGTATAGCACAGGAAGGCTTGCATTCGCTTTTCTTGTAAATGTGAGTGTTCTGGAAAAAGACTAATTCGCTAAAGTCACTCAATAGCTAGAAATTCAAATGTTATATAAGTTAAAATTATAGCCTAAAATTATTTTCCAACTGAATAAAATTTAAACTCGAATTTTGAATAAAATTAGAACAATGTCAACTTAAACCATAAAATTGTTATTGTTTTCAAATCTCTCAACAATAAAACCTCTGTAAATAGCATCCTCACAAAAGGTAAGCTAAAATAAAACAGTTTTTAAAACAGAAAAAGGCAAGGGTTTTCCTTTATAATGCCTAATAAAATGTTGCCCATTCAAATAAATATAAATTTCTCTAGAGAAACTAAGGGGTTATTTTTTTGAGGCAGTCTCTTTACGTAGCCATAGCTATCCTGGAATTCTTTTTATTGACCAGTCTGTCCTCAAATTCAACTAGATGTAGCTGCTTCTGCCTCCTGAGTGATGAAGTTGAAGAAATGCACCACTACATCTGACTTGAAAACTAAAATTTTTAAGTTCTAACAAAAACGTTACAGTAGTTTTGATCATCTGAATACAGTATGATGGTTTTATAATTGTTACAGCTATTTTATATCTGGAGTTAGAATTAAAATCAGAAATCTGAAGTACAGATTTCTTTCAAAATTCCTTAAAAATTGGATTGCAGCTTAGGAAAAAGAAAGGGATCTAGGAAAGCAAGATTTTCTTTGAATGCCCAAAGGAAATATTTGAAAGTTTACAAAGGGCCCTAATTACTGCTACACAAGGAACACATTCTTTCATTTTTGTATTAGTGGAAGTGAACTGCAGCAAAAGCACACTCAGGAAATATATTTTTGTGTGTATGCAACCTCATGTACTGAATCATACGGTCCAAAGAATATGGGGAAGTCAAAAATTCTTTTAAACTAAAAGGCCATATCAACTTTTCAGCATGAGAATGTTTTACAACACAATAAACAAAAAATTTTAATAAAAAAGGGCTAGACAACCAGAAAATAAACAACATGAAATATATTCATGAAACAATACAAAGCAAAGGACAATGTAAAGCAAAAATATCAGCTTATTAATATCATTAATTATCAAATTCATTACTAAATCTAAATTAATAGAATAATTGCTAATAATATTTTGAGTATGAGAACAGTTCTCTTCTATACTGTCATAAATATGCCTAGGAAAATATAAAATATAAAAAGTAGAGACAATGAGGCAATAGATTAACAATAGTAATAAGTTATAAAGGACTAGATTTATTATATGCATTAATTTTGTTAGAAAACTATTTGAAACTACTTTTCTTTGTAAACACACTGCATCAGAATTAGGAAATGAATCTGTCAAATAATTTACTTTCAACAAGGCTTATTCTTAGGAATTACATTGAAACCACACACCTTGCGGCTTTGAAAATATGTTCTCCCAGCTTTCTTAGTTTTCAATAGTTGTCATTGTCCACTAACATGTGAGCATGGAACTGTCTTTAGGAAGGAAATTACTCAGTTTTCACTCATAGTTTATAGAATTTACAAATTGAAAGATTCACAGCCACTTAATGTGTCATTCCACTATGTGACATATTATATTAGTGATTCAAATTTTATTAAGGGACTTAATATATATGTCTGTCTGTGTGTGTGTGCGCATATATATAAAATCTTGCTTTCATATATATATATGTATGAATGTATGTATATATTATACATGCTGCATGTATTTATTATTCCATAATATTGCAGATGATGTCTTATGCACATATGCTTTTGGATATGTTGCCATAAAATATGTGTGAAAATCTTATCATCGGCAATACTTACATTGACTTGTAATCCTCACAGAGACTCTTTACCATATGTAGTTTTCCTTCATCTGTGAAAAATGTCATATGGCAATTTTCTTCACTGAAACAAAATCAAATCTTGTATACTTGAATTTGTTAGTTTTAAAATATGAACTCTTTAAATATAAAAAACTCCTAAAATTTCATTTGCTTAATTACTAAGGGAATTTAAATGCATCTAGCTTTTATAGTTAAAATATTTAACTAGGAATAGTTAATTTGGTAAGTACTTGGGAAGTAACAATTGGAAAACAATATCATTGATAAATTTCTTTACCTTTTTTAAAAATCATAGATCAAATGCAATGCAAAGTTAAAGAGCGAGAAAACTGCTAGTAAGTTAGTTCCATTGGATTGAAGTGATTTAAGAAAAGCCTAATGTTAGCAACAACCACTACTGACTTTAGTATTTATTTCATGCATGGAGTGGATTTAACCTTAAATCCTTACAGTGTCATACAAATCTTAGTGAAATCTCAGGTTTGTGTTACATACAATCATAATATATATTATGTGTGTGTATGATCATTATATATATGAAGCAAATAACTTTAGTATCAATTGTATTCAACATTTTTATAAGTAACTGAGCAGAAAATTTTCTAGGAGTATTTATAAAAAGATAATGAAATATTTTAAGTTGTTTATAAATAAGGAACAAGCTAGGTTCAGTTTACTGAAATTGTTTCTGAAGACCATCTTTAATATCCTATGTAGAAAATGGCATTAAATCACTGTAAGAGTTGGGTGGTCCTGGCACATTAAAGAATCTCAGGACTTGGGAAGCAGAGGCAGATGGCTCTCTTTGAGTTCAAGGCCATCCAGTTCTATAGAGCTAGTTCTAGGACTGCTAAAGCTATTACAAAAAGAAACCCTGTATCAAAAATCCAAAAAGAAAAGCAAAATCACTGCAAAAAGTTATCTTTTGTGTCTTGTATATAATGTGTATAAGAATGCATATAATTGAAAAAATAATATATAAATATTTCACATTTACACTAACTTTACAACAATGTAAAATAATATATATGTATACTCATAAATGTAGATATTTGTGTGTTTGTATATTCAATTACATAATATATGCCTATTTAATCAAAGTTTATCTAAGAGATTCCTAGAAACAATCTTACATAGTGAAGTCATATAAAAATTAATCTGAAATTTTACCTTATGTTTATGATACTTAATAAATGACTTATTATATATGTATATGTATGCATGCATTATATTTTGTGTAGGACTATGATACTTATCCTCCTTAAAAAAAACTTGGGGGGCTGGAGAGATGACTCAGAGGTTAAGAGCACTGACTGCTCTTCCAGAGGTCCTGAGTTCAATTCCCAGCAACCACATGGTGGCTCACAACCATCTGTAATGAGATCTGGTGCCCTCTTCTGACCTGCAGGCATACATGCAGGCAGAGCACTGTATATATAATAAATAAATTAATTAATTAAAAAAAACTTGGTTAGCTGAAGTTTTCACATCTTTCTTCACCTCAGCTTGGTAAACTTTATATCATAACTTATAGGTCAGTTAGACTTTATTTTGTTCTATGAATTTAATAATGTTTGTCAATGTGCATCAGAAGATTATAAACTTTTATGTCCTGCTCATATGAATTATTTTTAAAAGATCTCATTATTAGAACTATGATATATAGGCAAAAAAGCACACAAAAGTGTATCATGTATTCTAATGAGTGCTAAATTGGTAAAAAGTTTAAAGCTACCCAGTTTTCAAGCCGAACTTGAGAAGGAAGGTACTTTTTATAACTGATCCCTAGTCCAATGTGGCAGTGACTATTGAGACTGGCTCTATTGTTTGTTATCTAAAGAGAACACTGAAAAGAATTCTGCCTTTTAGTAATATTGTGACCAAATTCTAAGCAGACAATTTCAAACTGTTTGTTTTTCTTCAACAGGCTTCATTTAAATCATTAAAATAATTTTTTGTCTTCATTGTCCATCTATTTTACACAACTGTTTCCAGTCCTGTATTGACAAGTTAATACATTTTCTCATTGTAGTTAAAGAGGAAAATATTAGAAACAGGGGCTGGTTCTAAGAACTAATATTAACTTGGCCAGCTTTAACAAAGATGCTTGAAAACACATCATTTGAAAATATTTGCATCAGCACTATGTGACTTCAGACATAACTAGCATATTTCATTCGGTCTTGTTTTCCATTGCAACCATGCTGTGAATCAGGCATTGTAGAATAGGAAAAGTGGGCAGTTTTGAAGAACAACTTGAAGACATATTCTGCAGGATTTACCTCTTTACATTAAATCCAAATGATTTCATGCTGGTGACTTCCAATTAATTCTGTGATACACAGATTGAATTATTCTCAAGTACTGAAATCCTACAAATGAAATCACAAATGATTTCAAGATGGGGATAGAGACATTGAGGGTGCTTGACATACAGCCATGCAGCTTCTTAGCACATTGAAAGGTTAGGATTGATTAGTTATTAACTGGCAACTTTCAAAAGGGAGGAAGGATATTTTCAAATTGATATGAAGACGTATTTGATTAAAGGAATTGTGATAGTATTAAAGTTTCTTATAGAACAAGTTATTGTTTTTGAAATGCAATGGAGTGCCTGGAGGATAGAGACCAGTACTATGAAATCCTGTCTTTGTGTCTGAGGTTCCCATTGCAGTAAGCAGCTATGGCTACGTCCACAAGACATGCCCACAATAAATTAGTAAATAAATGACTTGAAAATAGTAACAGTTATATTAGTTGGGAAGAAGAAAGTTAGCATGAGGAAATGGAAAATGAGCAGATAATTAAGTTTTTATATGATCACAATAAGTTGTATGTATGAATGAAATTAACAAGACCAAAAACAAATATATAAATTTGGTGCAATGCAAGAATATTCTTGTGAATACCTCCTGTGCAAAAAAAAAAAAAAAAAATCTAACTGTGTGGGTAACTCAATACATGGAGGATATCAACGTATTTTTTTACAATTCGTCTGCCACTGTTGTTAGTTCAAATGTCATAGATACCCTCATTACATTAAAGTAGTTTGATTTTGTTTGTTATATAATCTTGGAGTCTGTATGTAGAAGGCCATGGGTCATATGACAGACACAACTGGCATTCAACAAATCTTCCCAGCAGACCTGTAAGTCCCTGATGGGCAGTCCCACTTGGAAAGGCTGTGGAGTTACTGACTAAAAATAACCGGTTATTGCTGTCTGCAATTTCTCACAAGACTGACTTCATTTCTCCCCTAAGAACAGTTAGGGTGTGCTCCCATTGTGTATTTATCTCATGTATATATTCCATTTGGACACACACATAGCCGTGAATAGTCAGAAGGTGATTTTCAACTTGTGCAATATTGATGAACAGGGATAATACTAGGTATTTTCATAACTCAGAATGACATAGGAGAATTCTCAGCTACAAACACGGCCTTTTACACATTTTGCCAAGACCTCAGCAGATTCTAAACAGACTGCCCCTGGAGACCCATATCTTGTTGCCCCTAGAGACAAACACACGGGGTCATTTTTCAGGTGTTGTTTTGCTACTTCAAGGCCAGAATTTAAGCAACTTAAGTATGCACCTTCTCCTCAACTTCAAGGATCAGTCAACTGTTTACTTACTGTCTGGAAACCTTCACCATCTTAGAGCTACTAAGGCCACTTGCTCATTAGCCATTCATTGTGACATGCCTAGCCTGAGAGAAGCTACATGACTCACCCTGTGTTATGAGAAAGGGTCAGGCCCTGAAAATGTAGCATAGATGATCCAGAGCTTGGCTGGGTGAGGAGAAAGAGAGAAGAGGCAGAAGGCAGAGAGAGAATGAAGAGAGCTGGAGCGCAGAGGGCAGGAATGCAGGGAGGTATAGAGTGAAGGGCAGGGCAGCAGTAGAGAGGCAGAGAGGAAGGGAAGAGAATTAATTAGGGAGAAGCTGCTGCATAGAGCGTTGGGAGGAGAGCAAGAGAGATTTTTTTCAGAGAGGATTTTTTTCTAGATGAAACCAAGAGAAAGTTGCCATCAGAAAACACTTGTGTTTCTTTATTTTTCCTGTAAGAAAAAAAAAAAGGTCTAACTATTAGATAGATTAAAACTTTTCCTAAACCTTCTCCACATTCGTAGATTTTTTTCACATACACTGGTGATGACTCCACAACAGTCACTAAAATACTTACTATGTATTTATAGCACTGAGAGGGCATTTACATGGAAAAGAGAGGGTAAGACTAAATGTCAGATCATGCACATTGATAACATGTACAATAAACGGAATATATTTTATCAATTCCTGAAGTGACTTCAAATATCACCAAGACAAATTTTCAAAGAAAAAGAACAAACAAATAAATCATAAAAATGCCTTAAAGTGAAAAAAAGGAAAAGCAGGGAAAACGTGAAATGGTCTGATGTTGTGGAATAGAATATTTGTTTAACTCTTTAAAGATGTGTTGCATTTGTTTATGCTGCATTTGTTTAAATATGTAAAGATATGTTTGTAGCATGACTAATAAAATCCCAGGGTCAGATATTGGGGTTCATCCTGAAAGATCAAAGAAACAAAGCAGCCAACCACTAGAAAGCTCTTACCTCTACAAAATCTTCAGACTGAAATGCCTCATCATGCCTTATATTCCTGTCTAGTGCTGGGATTAAAGGTGTGCACTACCACTACCCAACCTCTATGGCTAACTAGTGTATCTGATGGGATTAAAGGTGTATGCCACCACGGCCTGGTCTGTATGGCTGACTAAAGTAGCTATCCTTGTGCTCTGATCTTCAGTCAAGCTTTATTTATTAAAACAAAAATAAAATCTCAATGTATTTCATTTTTATCTAAAATAAAAAAAAACAAGGATATAGCTAATACAAGAAAAAATATATGCAATAAGTACAATAACTATATACAATATATAGAGGCAATAAATACATCAACGATGTCTGTCCCATTTGTATTTGACAAATTCAGAGAAAACATACCATTTCTATCTTATCTTGATGAGTTCAAAGACTTGTAACTAATTTACTTTCTATTATAACTTGCATTACCATCTCAAACTATCTTTTGGTATTTCTCCTTATACAGTTTACACTTCTTTATTGGTGATAAATAGATTACCAGAAATGGGTTAACTTAATATATAATAAGAGTTAGTCTATAAGAAGCTAGAGCTAATGGGCCAAGCAGTGACTTAATCTAAAAAAGTGACCAGGAACCAACACATTTGCACACCAACATGGTCAGCCAAATCCACAGCTCCTTTAAGAGAGGTTTACTGATTCAAAGGTAGCAGGGGGAAAAAAAGCGGCAGTTTTGAAATGTCGGCTTTCTGGGTCATGCTGCTAGGGGTAACTCTGACTCTTTCTTGAGGCTTGTCTATTGAGCATTTAAGTGGGTTCTTTGAGCAGACTTCTACAACTTTCTTAATGGCAACATAGAGTGGTTGTGTGCCTAAAAATGGGGCTATGGGTATGACTCTCAGAGCAGCAAAGAGCTCCACCATGCTGGAATTCAGGAACCAACAAGCGGCCTTTCCACCAACATTTGATGACTGACAGCTTATCCTCCACACCTCCTTTTCTGACATCTTCATTTAGTATTTTCCGTATCCCATTGTCATCTAATTCACACCCAAAAATCTTAAAGAGATTCACTATACAACGATGCAGCAAGCATGGAGGCTGGAGTGACTTAGTTTAACTCTTTACTATTTACCCTTTATTTCTAGCACTTATCTATCTTACAAAGCCTATGTATTAGGAGCTTTGATTATTACATTAACCTTATATCAATCCAAACTCTGAATTTCTAAAGGGGAAATAATCTTATGTTTGTGTTATATTAAGTGCCACTTTTCATTATTACTTCTACATATTGGTAATTTTAAAGAGGCTTTTTGCATGAAATTCATTTGTAATTTATCAAAATTCATTATTCTTTCTTCTATTACTTGAAGATAAAGAAACATGCCTTTTTAGAACAGATTGTGCTAAATGAATGATTTCTTTCCCCAGGTGCCATTTGCAGTACACTGTCAGAGCATTAGCTATGATAATTCAGTTAAGTTGCAGAGAGGTGCTAGTGGGATTGTTGAGTGGTTAAGGGCTCATGCTCCTCTTGCGGAATGTCTTATTTCTCTTCAGGAGCACTCATGATGGGTGGCTCAGAAATGCTTATAGCTCTAACTGAAGGAGGCTCTGACTCTTCTGATCTCCATGGGCACCTTCATTCACATGCCCATATCTCAACACACATATTCACATACACATTATTTAAAATAATTGAAATATAAAAATATTCATAAAATCAAGCAAAATTCACCATTTTTATAGTTCATAAACTATATATGAACTTTTGTAAATTAAATACAAAGAGATGATTTTGTAATGTTCAGTAGACTGAGGCTGCTCGTTTGATACTGGCCTCTCAGGCCTGAAATAGTCACACAAAAACTATATTAATTGAAACAAAAAGGAATAATAACTTTTACTTGAAGTTTTTATTCAGATAATTGTAGGTATGTATAAAGTTGTGAGGACTGATGCAGATGCAGTTTTGGTTCCTGAATATTGGCCTGTATTTCCACAGAGAGAGGAATATAAAAAACACCAAACCTAAAATATGGCTATACATTTCTTTGCACAATACAATTAACAATGGTCAAGCTATGGATTTTGCCTATACATCATTCTACAGATAAATGGTTAAAGAATTTCAAAAGATTGTAAACAATATAGTTTATTTAGCCATACAAATGATGAAATTATGTTGTTTGGTAGAAAATAATTGAAACTGAATTATCATTTTAACAAAGATAATACAAAACAGAAAAATGAACACCATGTTTCCTCCAGTTTGTACCCTTGAGTCCTTTGTAAATACATTCATGTGTGTATGTGTGTGTGTGTGTGTTTGTGTGTATGTGTTTGTGTATATGTGTAAGTACACACGTGACAAGGAAGCATGTGACAGGAAGAGGAGGAGAGTAGAAGAGACTTGCAAATGGAGGGAAAGAAGATGGATTTGAGAGAATGGAGTATGATCAAAGAAGACAGTACACTTGAAAGACATTGTCTGTGAGAAATTCAGGACTATCTACAATGAGTATATGCCAATAAAACTTTAGGACTGGGACTAGAGAGATCAATCAGCAATTAAGAGAACTGACTTTCTGAGGGTAGCATTGTTGTTGAATTCTAACTTTAATCCATGGTGATCTGATAAGACAGAGGTGGTTACTAATATTTTTTTGTAACTGTGTAAGTTAGCTTTGTTACCGAGTATGTGGTCAATTTTCGAGAAGGTTCCATGGGCTGCAGAGAAGAAGGTATATTCTTTCCTCTTTGGGTGGAACAATCTATAGATGTCTGTTAAGTCCATTTGCTTCATTACCTTCATTAATTCTCTAATTTCTTTGTTAGGTTTCTGTTTGATTGACCTGTCCATTGGTGAGAGAGGAGTGTTGAAGTCTCCTGCTATCAGTGTGTGTGGTTTGATGGCTGCCTTGAGTTTTAGTAATGTTTCTTTGAGGATAGGCAACCTGAAATGACCCTATTCTATAGCAATACTGACGAATATCTTGCATACCACCATAGAACCTTCATCTGGTGATGGATGGAGATAGAAACAGAGACCCACACTGGAGCACTGGTCTTAGCTCCCAAGGTCCCAATGAGGAGCAGAAGGAGGGAGAAGATGAGCAAGGAAGTCAGGATCACAATGGGCGCACCCACCCATTGAGACGGTGGGGCTGATCTATTGGGAGCTCACCATGGCCAGCTGGACTATGACTGAAAGAGCATGGGATAAAGCTGGACTCTCTGAACATGGCGAACAATGAGGGCTGATGAGAAGCCAAGGTCAATGGCATGGGGTTTTGACCCTACTTCATGTTTTGGCTTTGTGGGAGCCTAGCCAGTTTGGTTGTTCACCTTCCTAGACATGGACGGAGGGGGCGGGGGGACCTTGGACTTTCCACAGGGCAGGGAACCCTGACTGGTCTATGGACTGAAGAGGGAGGGGGAGAAGGGTGGGAGGAGGGGGAGGGAAATGGGAGGCTGGGAGGAGGCTGATACTTTTTTTTTCCTTTTCTGAATAAAAAAAAAAAGAGAGAGATCTGACTGCTCTTCCAGAGAACTTGGGTTCAACTACATGACACCCACATGACAGTTCACATCTGTCTGTAACTTCAAGATCTGACACCCTCACACAGACATACATGTGTACAAGATGCCAATTCACTTAAATAAAAACTACTAAATTATTAAAAATGATTATAAAAACTATAAAAGTATAGGCTATTTACAAAATATTAAAACTGGCTCTCCTTATTCACAATTTCTGATTTGCTTGGTCATTTGTGTATGTGTATTTGAGTGTGTGTGTGTGTATGAGTGTGTATAGGCTTGTACAACTTTATATCTCATATATGTTTAGCCATACTTATTTTTTTTCTGAAAAATTCTACTGACTCCAAAGAAAACATCTTTTGCTGGACCTGTGAGCCTTACTAATAATTAAGAGAACAATGTAACCAGCCTCATCATTCCCAGGACTTCCCATACAACCAGCTTTTAAGCTAAATGCATCACTTTAATTTTTAATTAATATGCTTCCATTCCCTGACTGAGAATAATGTATGCTTGCATGTATGTGTTTTGGTAATTATTTCCTAAAAGCAGTAACCAGTTTGAAAGCAACTTTAAACAAACAAAAATGTCCCATAAATGCTAGAAGCACCATTCAGTTATAGGTTAATAACATTTGTTTGTTGTTTTGAGTGCTACTCTGAGTCAGCTATGATCAGTAAAGTAATTTCTTACCTTGTGAAATTCTGTTGAAGATTTTTGTAAAGAATTCCTTTTTTCTTTCCCACACTGTAATTTCTGTGTTTCGTAAATGCAGAGCAGAATTCCTTTCATTGGAACTAGTACAAACTCATATAAAACACAGGCAGAAACACAGAACATGCACAGGCATGACAGACACACAAGCAGAGCACACAGGCAAAGGACAGGCATCAGGCATACAAAAAGATATGTTAAGAACTGGCCAGTAACAATACACCATAGACAGATTGAAGGCATAGAGGAAAGATATGAAGAATCCAAACTTGGGCTCAGTCTTAGTCAAACCAATCGAAGAGGAAGTTTCTTTTACTTTTACTCCTTCATGTGTTAACCAATAAACATGTGCTCATGAAGTCATGACCAAAATTCAAACTCAATAGCAGCTCATGACAAATGTGCTCCCCCCCTCATTTCGCACTTACCACCCTTTATTATTCTTTCTCTGCTCTTCAGTTGCTTTCTAAACTGTAAATTCACAATTGTCCATTTCTAAATATTTTTCTACTTTAAAAATTTATCAGAGAAACCATAATGGAACCAATAAGCTGATGGCCGAGGACCCAACACAAGGTCCTGTTGTCATCCAATGACTGAATGAAAAGGGAAGGCATTTTGCATAAAGAAATGAAGTAAATGGTCTCAAGATATGTATATCAATTTTCAGTGGTAGGAAAACATTGTTTGGAATGACAAGGTAGTGGAATCTCACCATCTGAGATTTGGAATCTCAGCATCTGAGAGCCAAAGGAGGGAAGATTGACACTTTTGAAGCCAGTGGGGCCTATATAATACCCTCTCTCAATAAAAAAGATCAATATAACAAAAAATAGTGGTTTTGAGACAAAAAAAGAATCAACAAGTTATCAAGTTTATGTGTTTCATTAAAATTGTGGATTATTAGAAATCTGCATATTAAACTATAAGTTCAATTTTATCTTGTGACCATGCACTTTGGGAGAGGATTTTTTTAGAAGCAGCTAGATGTTTCCATTATCAAAACTATTCATGTAGTTTCACCATATAAGTTAAATTTCTATTTTTTCAGAAAAAACAAACTCTGTGTTAGCAAACATGAATGGTTCAGTATTCAGCCTTCAGAGATCCTAACACTGCATATCTTCTGTGAGGCAAATTTTCAAACTTAGATACTTGCTGCCATTAACTGCTACAAAAAATATACTTTTGTAATAAATTACACTGCTTATGTGTCTGCTGTGGATCCTGTAATCAGGGTCCCAAAACTTGGCAACAGTAAAGGGGAACCAAGTGAATTTTCTAATGTGTTTTTAAATGAACATCATAAAGCAAACCCCATTTCATTAAGTGTTTAAATAGGGATTCTTGAAATAATATTTTGTTAGAGAAGCCTGGTTCCCGTGTGAGTCCTGTCACTCCATAGTAGGTGAGTTTATTTTCTACGGTGTCTGAGTTTGGGCTATTGAGTTGTTTTCCTTGTCACCTTAGGCAAGCTTGATGGTTGATGGGATCACTAATAGGATATACAGTCAGTTATGGAGTTCTAAACTAGCTTGGATTAGCTATGACTGAAATCAATTACTACAGCCCACTGGTCCATGGAAATTCGGGAAAGGGGTATTCTCATATTTCTGTTCCCAGCGAACAGCTGTAGTCATTCCCCAAGCAGAGAAAAATATTACCAGTAAAATTGACGCTAATTAGCACCCACGTTGGCAGTCAGAATACTAGAACATTGAGAAGAAAATTTGCAAATGAGGCTGGTTAAGGGCAGTAAATTTTGTGCCACTAAAATTAGCCAAGTATAATAAATGACTTTCTTTCAATTTTCTGAAAACCATATTCTTTGCTTAATCAACACATTAATGGACTTTTGTGACTGATTTTTAAGGTTTTGCCTTTCATTTATTATCCAGTGATGTTTATTTCAAAATATTCAAAATTAAAAAAAACCAAAATATTCAAAATCAGCAAACTTGGTGTATCCATGAAATGTTACAGTTTGTTCAACGTTTTCTGTGCTCATATCTTTAGCAATCAATACTGGCAAGAATTAGCCAATAAAAACTAGTCAAAGTAGCTATTTCTGTTGATTGTGGCTTAACATTTTAGCTTCACATTTTTACTCTTTAGATTAATACTTTGAGCATAAAATAAACCAGATACTTCTATAAACAAAGGTTCAACTAATTTGTTTTTTAACATTATGAGCAATATCAGTACTTAAATGTGAATGATTCATATTTTTCTCAGTATCAGCTGAGGCTTAAAAACTAGATAAAGACCGCAAAAAGATGTTCATGTTTGCTGCATAAGTTAACAGTTCAGTCCAATTAACACTTTCGTATTATATATCATGGCACCATTTCCCAGGGGGAAGTATTACTCATGGTAAAAATAGCTTGTTTGTTCCAGCAAAATCTATACTGAGGTGGATGGCTTCACTGAAAACCCACTATCTTTCGGAAAAGTCGTGCATTTTACCTTCCGCAATTCATAACTGTCATACTAGGGAAGACTAATGTTTAAATTCAATCAAATATTTATGCTATCATTTTTCTTTGAAGATAGAATTGTCAATGAAGTAATATTGGATTAGGCAGCTGGTGTGACAGGAAGCATTTCATTGATTGTGGTGATGTCCTCTGTTGGCATGTCTGCGCTTTTCTATTAAGTAGCGGCACAGAGGCTAACATGCTGGCACAGAAAAATGAAAGGGTCCAAACTGGTTGGTAAACTTTCCTGGTAACTTCACTATCACATTTTCAAATAAATAAACTTTCACATCTGAAACTATTTTCACTCATAGCCTGGCCAATAGAATCCTAAGCAATTTTTTTATCCCTGCACAGAAGACATAATTGCTTTTCCTAGCAATGCTTAATTATTACTTTTGTAGCAATGTGGACACAAATGAAAAACACCAAAGAAAAGTAAACTTCTTAATAATAATAGCACATGCATAGTAGAAAACTGTACTTTAGTAACTGCAATGTATTTTCTGTATTTGTGTTTTCTTAGAAGTCTCATGAAACAAACCAGATTGTGCTATAAATGTAGGCCAAACCAACTAAAGTATATCAGAAAATTTAGATCTAAAATCAAACTTTTCATTGTGATATGTTGAGTGATGAGAGTATAAGGTCTTTGAGTTTAATAAGTGGCTATAGTGGATAATTACAGTAAATAAATGTACACATTTAACATAGTTGCAATTTGTTTCTTTTTTGTATTGAAAGGTGATAGTGTTGTTATCACAACAAAAATTTTTAACCTTAACACATTCCATTGACCTTTTTATCATTGGTCACACATTCTAATAGTATATATTTATATCTTGCTTTAGAAAAAAGAAATACAGTAGTCATCTTTGCAAATGCTCCCATTGCAGAAGATACTTTATTTCTCTAGGTTCATTTTATCTTACAATACATCTTATTCTTCTATGATTGCTTAACAATATTTCATATTTTCCCTATAGTCTATATTTTTGGAAAGCATGAGCATATGTCTTAGTAGTCTCATTCAACATGAGCTTGGTTTTCAGCTTGTTGATATTGGTAGGGAGTTTGGACATATTAAGGAATGAGTATTAGTGAGAAATAATGGTATTATAGAGATTGCTAATTTCAAAAGCAAGTATAGTAGATTCCAAGGATTTTTTGTTACTTGTCATTGTTGAATTAAGAGTGGCGGGGCTGCGTCCCCAGCACCCGGCCGCCCCCACGGCTAGCTTTATACCCGAAATAATTACACGGAAACTGTATTCTTTTAATCACTGCCTGACCCATTAGTTCCAGCCTCTTATTGGCTAGCTCTTACATATTGATCTAACCCATTTCTATTATTCTGTGTAGTCCACAAGCTGGCTTACCAGGAATGATCTTAACCTGCATCTGCCTGGAGTTGGAGAACCATGGCGACTCCCTGACTCAACTTCTTTCTCCCAGCATCCTGTTCTGTTTTCTCCACCTACCTAAGGGTTGGCCTATGAAATGGGCCTAGGCAGTTTCTTTATTAATAAGAAATCATTCCCACATCATGTCATGAGAAGATTCTTCCCTTTTCTGTCTGTCTCCATACATAGTTCCACAATGATGGCAAATACTATGTGTACTGTTTAGATTTTCATCAAGTTGTCCCAGAATAGGGTCACTTGACAACACTCAAGTTGGGAACCTCAGTTGCGAAAATGTCCATCAGACTGATCTGTAGGTAAGCTTGTGGTTCATTTTCTTGATTAATGATTAATATTAGAGAGCCCAGGCTACAGTGAGCATCGCTTCCCCAAGCAGGCTGTCTAGGGTTGTATAAGAAAACTGACTGAATAAATCATAAACAACAAATCATTAAGTAACACCGCACTGTGGTCTATACTTCACTTCCGGCATTGGCTTCCCTGATGATGGACTATATCCTATAAGCTAAGTAGCTAAATAAACCCTTTCCTCCCCAATTGGTCTTCAGCAATGTCTTATGAGAGCATTAAAAAGTGTACTAGAACACTAGGAGAATGAGCCAAGAGCTATTGTTTAGAAACCAATCTGATACTCTCATCATGTATTTGGTTATCAAATCTATTGACAAATCTATTTATAATTTCTGAATATATTTTTCTCTATATAATAAAAAGCTGTGAGAGATTTGTTACATCAGATAAAATGCAAAATACATTTAAGGGTACTAAATGTGGTAATATTTCTACCATCAATATTTCTCCTCTTATTTATTCTTCCCAATAACTCATTCGACACGGATGAAAATTTTGAAAAGGAAGATATTCAGATCAGTGTATTTCTAACTGCATTTGCGGAAGCTGAATTCCAATTTTTTAGGAGTGACTTTCTATTCTTTTTACTCATTTTTGTTTTGTTTTACTTTTTTTTTAAGTGGTGTTATTGTTTTGAGACACATTTTTTTCTGTGTCTCTGACTGTCCTGGAACTCACTCTGTAGACTAGGCTGGCCTCAAACTCACAGAGATTGATCTCCCACTCTATCCCGAGTGCTGGGAGTAAAGGCATGTGCCACTGCCACCCAACTGACTTTCCACCTTTGTGCATGGTTACTTCTGAATCAGTTTACCTGATAGCAAAATCAAGATGGTTAGAGTGGGAAGTAGCTACTGGAAAGAAGAAAGGGATTTTAAATAACACCCTTGTTTAAAATTGCAGACTAATGAGTATCATACCTGCATGGTAAAACTTAGTGAGGATTTTTAGATACGTGATTTTCTATTATTTCTGTTCAGACTGCCCATTCTTTTGTGTTGTGCTTCAATTTGCAGCAAAATATGACTGGCTATTGTACAGCATTGTCTGCCAATCTTTATTACCAATGATAAGAACACTTTAGCTTTGGACCTATGTCTTACTGTTTTTTTTTTCTAATTTTATTTAAAAATCAATCAGATAGTTAGGTCCTACAATTAAGCTTCATTAAAGATTAATCCCTTTAATCCTAATTTAATCTTATATTTTCTTTCCTTTATTTACCATTATCATTCATAGACATCGAAACCATTAATCATACACTGATACCTCCTTACCACCCCGTTTTTGTCTATTTTTGGTTTTTGTTTTTTATTTATTTATATATGTCATCTATTTATTTCTCTGTCCAGCTATCATCTCTCATCTATTTAATCTATCTATCTATCATTTGTTATCTAATCTATCTGTCTTTCTATCTATCATCATCTTATCTATCTACTTATTTATTATGTATACATTCTTCTGCCTGGATTTATGCCTGTCCAGAAGAGGGCACCAGATCTCATTACAGATCATTATGAGCCACCATGTGGGTGAAAAGAATTGAACTTACGACTTTTGGAAGAGTAGTCAGTGCTCTTAACCTCTGAGCGTTGTCATATCTCCAGGCCTATTTTGTTTGTTTGTTTGTTTTTGTTTTTGTTTTAACTTACAGAAGACATTGCTTTGTACTTATGAAGCAACAGTGACAGTGTTGAACTTAGCTGTGTTTTGAAAAATTATTCCTTGCAAATTGATACCATGATCTTAATAAATAACCGTTGCCCTTTGCCTGAATATGTATGTAAGTGATACAAAAATAATGAAAATAATTCTTCCAGTAAACATGAGGAAATTATTATGTTGAGAATTATCAGTTTGAACATATCAGAACACTGTCATGTAAGACAAGTCTTAGTGAGTTTTGATAGAATTTCTGATGTAAGAAGTCATTAAAATAAGGCCGATATTATTTACTTGTTTTTTTTTAATTTCTCATGATGAACTAATGAAATTAGTGATTTACTGACAACATACAGATGTTTTGTAGAAGAGTAGAATCAAATGTGGGTGAAATTGTTTCACTTTTTATGTAGTGTGGATAGCTTTAATTAGGACATATGACAGTTAAAAAAATCCATTTAATCTGAAGAATCATTTCCAAAACCTTGCATATAGAAAGTTATATCTTTAATAGCTCCTAGTTGACCTTTACTATCCCATTCTCATTAGCACAAACTACCCACATAATCCCAGACATTAACATTCTTATATAATATTTGTTCAATACATGTATTACATCAAGAGCTTATATGAGAATTCACCAGTTTTAAAGTCACTGTCCTAGGGCTGCTGTCTTCTGCTCCAGCCTCCTTCCTGGAACTTGCATTGCTTTATAGTTACAAGCCTGATGTCCTTTTCTCTCCATACAGTAACCTTCTCATTCACCGTTTCAATTCTAAATTGCCATTTCCTCCATGTAGCTTGACAGATAATAAACAACCAAGCTGTATGCTTTGTACTTTAACCAACCTCATGACTTCAAACGGTTAATTGGAACTGAGATTGAGAGGCCATTGAATGATCTATGGCATTTCTCGGGAAAGTCTAGAAATCTACTTGGAGGAAATATCTAAGTGGCAGATATAAAAAAGGAGAGCAGATATGAATTAATGGCCCTGTAATTATTACTGTGAACTTTCACCACATTTTTACTCGTACTCCAACACAAAGTAGATTTGGTGTGAAATCTACTTTTTTTTGAGAGTGTCTACAGCCTCACAGCTGTATACGTTTTGTGGACCAGAGTATCACCATCTACGAGGAAAATCAATATAGTTCAAGAAAAGACACTGACCGATACTGATCTGTCTACCAATTATATGTTATTGCTCCACACTTCCCTGACAGGCATATGGTTTTATACTCCACTAAAGCATGGGGAATAACTCTAAAAGTACTTTCAAATAAACTCCAAAATAGGTCTCACTAGAGTTACTGAATGTCCTTTTCCCACACATCATTTTAATAGTCCATTTTCTACATTTGACTGTGATGCTGTGTGTTGGCCTCACAAATCTGCAAGCCTGTGTGTTTTCAGTCTTGAATATTGTGTATAATGTCCTATAAATCACTTATTCTTAGTAATTAATTTATATACCACAAAGTATCAAAAAAGCGTGCCTTTACATTTTTCACAAGAAAAGTGTTGAATTAAAAAATCATGCTATGCTTCACTTGTATGGGAAAAAGGAAGAAAAGTGACTTCACCTAATTAAGAGACCATCCAGATACATATAGACGGAGATGAGCATAAACAAAATATTGTTTCACGTGCAGGATATATTTACTTGCACTATCCACATATGCATATATTATATATTTATATGCAATAAAATTTTATAATTTTATGTACATAATCTGAATGTTTGAGTTTTATTTTGACAATGAGGTGTTAGGTTTGAGGAAGCAACCTATCTCTCGCTGGGAGTTCATATTCCAGTCCCTGGTGAGTTATCAGAAGCCTCAAAACCACAGGTGGCACCACCTTGTAGCTTCTATGTGTCGTGACACTGAATCCTGAGCCTGTCAAATTCACTGCTGCTTTTATTATTTTTAGATGCACTACACATCTCCTCTAAAAACACAAATCACACTTCTGCAGGTGCCAGGTTTTAAAAATTTGCAGTCTGATAAACTAGATGTGTTATAACAATTCCTTAAATAAATAAAGTAGCTCCAATTCCCTTCCTCAAATATGCCAACATATTCAAGACCTGGGGCCACAGATGGCTGCGACCACATGTCTGCCTTGGTTGGTTTGCAAGTATGGAAGTATAAGCTTGCTATGCTACCTCACTCTAAGTATGCAAAGAAAGAAAATAGAAAAAGAAAGTTAAGTAAAGTAAAATAAAATAAAAAGCTTTACCTGGTTTTCATCAAAGAGGTTTTGGATCTTGTTCCTCCTGGGATGGCTGCTAGCTACTGTGCCTTCATGCTAACCTTTGTACTGAACTGAATTCAAAGGCCTTTAAAACTCATTGAAGATGTGCTGTGTGACTCAGCCACTGTACTTCCTGTAGCAGGCATCCCTGCTTGAGATTAAGTTATATTCACTTTAAGATTTATGTGAGGGAACAAGGTGCCTCATGGGAAAGGACTTGTTCTAAGGATGTAGTGATACAGTTTTGTTTCATGAATGGCAGGTCAGCATCAGAGATAAAGGGTCGCTGTTCTCCCTTAGCTCACCCTTCAACCTTGCTCCTGTGGACATACACTGAAGTCCACAGGCAACTCCACGAGGAATAAAAGATGTGGCTAAAATGAAAGCTGCTTTTATTCTCTCTCTCTCTCTAGTATTACCTACTCGAGAAACTGAGCACTAAGTTTTCCGATAAGCAATTGTTAGCAGATTCTCTAACAATAACAAGGGAAGTCACTGGTCCACAAAAACACAAGACAACTAATATTGCTCAGTGTTGGTACTGATAACAATACCTGTCAGTAACGGAGGATGCAATCCTTTCCCAGAAATCTTAGAGACTCACACATTCCTAAGCACATCCGTTTTGAAACCTAACGTGTCAAGCTTGTTACCTATGGGTGTAACTGAATTACTAGTATTGTTAATAACCATCAGAATGTGGTTTCTACTTTAGCTGGTAAGAGTAATAAACAATAATCATAACAATTCCTCAATGGTATTGGTCTCCAAGAAGTTTCCATAGGACTATGCTGTACTTTTATTCTTTTTTTTTTTTTTTTTTTTTTTT
>NC_022027.1:40824868-40851201 GCF_000317375.1 Microtus ochrogaster | reverse complement strand
CTTCCCCCTCGGTTTTCCTCCTGAGAACAGTTTCCCACCTATTATGCAGAGAAAACTGGCCTTGCCTGTTCCTATGACTAAAGCAGCAGAGCTACAAACTGGGAATGGTAACAATTACATCAGGGATTTGTGAGTTTTCTTCCCAATTTCCTCCAAGTTGGTAATGTTGTTATGGCGAATTATTTTTAGTTAAATTTTTTTTAAAAAAATGCATTTCTGTGTTGATAAACAGATGAGGAGCTGACAGATAAGACTGTTTTCAGGGGTGAGTAGAACTCAATAGTTAGAGATGAAGATAAGACAGAGAAGATGCTCTAGGTTATAGCAACAGGGCGAAAGAACAGGCAGAAAGTCAGGGACATGTTTCAAAAACGAGCTATCTTGTTAAGAAAGAACATGGAGGAGTGTGTCCACTGCAAACTCCAGACTAACTAGCCCCCAGGTTTCTGGGAGTTTTCTGGAAGTCCTGGGATGACAGACGCTTGGCTCCTAGCTTTCCTGTGTGTTCTAGGCATTTGGAGTGGGCCCTTGGGCTTACGCAGCACCTGCGTTTTATCCACGAACCACGTCCCCCATCTTCCATGCTTAAAAGAAACAAATTTCTCTCCAGTCTTCATACAGGCAAACTCAGCATATTTTTTTTTTGTGCCTGCCTATCGTACATTTTGTACTTTTATTCTTATATGCTGTGCAGAGGGCAGGGTGTTGAAGTATTTAGCGCTGGTGTTGCTATGGGAAGGTACATCAGCTATAAAAAGGCTGGACTTTATGAGATAGTGTTTAGTTAGCTAAGGACATGCCCTGGAAAGAAATGATTGGACCTTAACCTCTTCCATTTTCCCCCTTTGCCACTGAACTTTTTGTCACAAAATTATGACTAGGTTTAGGCTCACAAGAAGCAAATTCAACCTTTTTTGGCCTGAATCTTTCAAAATTGTGAACAAAAATGTGTATTTTTCTTTACATGTGGAAAGTCTTTGGAATTTTGTTACAGTATTCAAAAGTCATCTAATTCCAAAGGGAATGGGACACAAAATACATCTGAAACAGACCCCAAGAGAATTAGAAATTGACCTGAAAAAAAGCTTAATGTATTGTACTTTCTTATGTCTAAAAGACGTGTGGTTATTTGAATTGTACTTTAATTTTGGAAGGCTTTTGAAGATGTTTAATACTTGCATTGTTCTTTAAAATAAAGTAAACACTAAATTATATATAGAGTTATTGAGTCTTTAGCAGAAAGAACTAGGTTCAGTAGTTAGATTTTTTTAAAGTTGTATTTTTTTTATTTATTTTGTATACCCAGCACAGTTATCTCTCCCTCCTCTCCTCTCCCTCCCCCACCTCCCATCCACTCCTCAGAGAGGGTAAGGCTCACATGGGGAGTCAGCAAAGCCTACCTTATCAAGTTGAGTCAGGACCAATTCCCTCCCTGATGTAACAAGGCTGAGAATAGTATCCTACTATAAGGAATGGGCCCCAGAAAGCCAGTTCAGGCACCAGGGATAAATCTTGGTTCCACTGTCAAGGGTCCCAAAAAAATACCAAGCCATACAACTCTCACCCACATTCAGAGGGCGTAGTTTAGTCCATTGCTGGCACCCCAGCTGTCAGTCTAGCATTCATGAGCTCCCATTCTATTAAGTCAGCTGTTTTGTGGGTTTTTCTATCATGATATTGAATCCCCTTGTTCATATAATCCCCCCTCCCTCTCCTCAAATAAGTTCATATATCTACAGAGGTCCTGATACTTATTTATAAACAAAACAAGTATATGTACTTTTCCACAAAATATACCAAAATATTACTGTTCCTATTCTTAGAGAATTTAAATACTCGAGGAAAAGGAAAACTCTGAATAAATAATATATAAACTTGGTGAGGGAGGTCCTTCTTTCTATGTGTTGCTTCTGTTGGTTAATGCATAAAGAACTGCTTTGAGCCTGTGGCAGGGAAGAACAGAATGAGGCAGGAAAAGCTAGGCTGTATGCTGGGAGTAAGAGAGAAGCCATGGAGCCTCGAGAGACAGACATGATGAAACTTTGCTGGTAAGCCACTGCCATGTGGTAATACACAGATCAACAAAAATTGGTTAAATTTATATGTGAGTTAACCAATAAGAAGCTAGAGCTAATAGGCCAACCAATGATTTAATTAATACAGTTTTTGTGTGATTATTTCAGGGCTAAGCATCTGGGAATGAACAAGCTGTTTCCATGCAACTTAAATTAAAGATTTTATTATATTTATGCAGTCATAAATAGCAAAATAATACATTAAAAATGATAGTAAACAATGCTACAGTAGAGACAATAGTGATAATAATCAGCTTATGCCATTTAAGAATTCTCACATTTGATTGGGAAGTGAGTATAATTGGGGTAAGTTATGTAAAATTCCTAAAAAAGTCAATAAAAACATTTGTTGGGGAAAATAAAACACAAAAATTAGAGTTCTTACCTTCATAAAGTCTACGGTTTTGCTGTAAGTAGATTTATGACTTTTCTTAATGCCCAAGGCATATACAAGTCTTTAAGACTGTTCATGTATTTTTCCTCACAAGTAGAACATGAAAAAATTGATTCAATTGATTTTTCAATACTTGTAGAAATTTTTTTCATTCCTTAGGTAGATGCAATTTTGTTCTAATTCATGACAGGTTTACATTCCTTAGAGTTATGCTCATTTATTTTTGTCTTCTATCTTATATATTTATTTAGTAATAACTTAGACTCATGCCTAGCTAGGTATGCTAATTTGATATTATTATCTTAATAAATTATTGATATAGTAACAAAATATTTTGTTTGAGATAAAGATCAATTTCTAAAAATGCCTCAGGCCTCAGATAAGATCTGACATTGTGCAAATACACCTTATGCATGAAACTTTTTGGTCTACACTTGTAACTTCAATGAGTTGGCCATACCTAACTTGAAGACTTTGCACTGGCTGATATGGTCTTATGAAATCTGTAGCAAATATAGCATGGGTTTGTTCTGGAGCAAGAATCATAGTAAGTGCCATTCCTTAGTTAATGTTTATTATCATTTTGGATTTGAATATGTTACTTTTGGATCTGTATTTTAAATAAGAGTACGTTAAATAATAGTACTTAAATTAATAGGAATCAGAGCTATGAGTCTACTACATGCTAATGATATAAAGAAAAATGGGGCACAATTCAGTTAACTAGAACAAAATATTTACCTGTAATTAAAATGCACAAAAACCTGAAAAGATAAAATGTAGTGAAAGAGCAAGAACAATAATGTTCAAGTTCGAAGAATGTAAGCAAAGCTAATCTGTTAGCATGGACTGTGTGCAATTATTACATATATAGTCAGGAAAACCTTGATGATAAGTGTTTATGTGGAAGTCCTACTGCAGCCCATACATACCCCAAAAGGGGACTTTCACATAGTAGCCACATTCCATGCTCTGGTCTCATTCCTCTCATTTCAAACCCATCCCTGAGAAAGCCCACCAAAAGTCAGCCCTTTCCGGGGCTGCTCAAGGCCATCGCTACAGGCTACCTGAGACCCGCTAGCCTTACACGCCATGTCATTACTCCTCTACCTTCCCAAGGGTCAACCAGGAGTTACTTTGCTTAGTTCAAATTAAACCTGGACTTATTGCTTTGACCTTATCTGACATTGGCAGTGGTATTACTATCAGGGAATTTAAACTTTTAAACGAGGTAAAAATTTGAGTTAAATCTTAGAGGGTAGTGTAAGAGAAATGAAACTCACTTGATGATTCTAGGAGAAACCGGAAAAGAGAAATATGCTAGAAAACAATGTCACAAACCAGATAGAATAACAGACAAGGAAACGCAGAGGTGCTGTGATACACATTTATTTATAAAAGGTTGAAATCTAAATTACGTGGTAAATAGTAAAATTTTTAAGTATAACTCAGAAAAATTTGTAATTCTCAATCTTGTAATGTTATGATATTTCTATAATTCATTTTGGCTATTTTATTTCTCATGAGGGTTCTTAGTTGCATAAATTAAATGCACAAATTAATTCATTTTAAAAATGAGGAGAGTGCTTTGGAAATTAGATATAGGTTGCCAATGGGGAATTAAAGAAAGCACACAGACAAGGTCCACTGGGAAGGAAAATAGTCAGATAATAGAGTGAGCATAGGGCTAAGAGGAAACAACAGATGGGGGATGATTTCTGAGAGTTCTCACGCAGATGGTTCACCAGATGGATTCTGCCAGGTTCATACAGCTTATGTGTATTTTTCAACTGCTTATCATGGTAGGCAAGCAACTTCTATGCAGGCAAAATCTTTACTTGGTTCAGGTTATTGAAATATATCACTAGAATATCTTACTAGTTGGCAACATTTTATAAAGTTTTTTTTAATAACTGCCATTTTTAATTAGACAGAGACCTGGAGGTAATCTTATTTTAAAAACACAATCTTCAAAAAGAATTCATAGGTCTTTATGTGAGTTATAAGAGTGGAAACTTTAATTTGAATTTTAGCTGTTAATTGGTTATTATAATCTTTTTGATATATAAATCCATCTTCTACTTAGCTAACAAAACAGTTCAATTTAACAAAAAACTTACAATGATTTAAATAACATAATAATATTTCTATATAAATATATTGTAAATCTTAACACAATCTGTTACATATTGGCATATCAATAAATATGTAGTATATTTTACCTCTGCATAAAATTATTATTTTAGAAAAATTTCATTCTGAAACTTCAGATACGTATACACTGCTTTGAAATATGCATTATGTAAGCTTTACTGCCTTTCAAGTTAAAAATGGTACTTGTTACAAACATCACTTAGATGAAAGAGAAAACAAGAATAAAGCACAAAGTCATTGTGGGTTTTCAAATAATTACTCTTCATTATATAAAGTAATACATGCACACTTGGAATACATTTTAGATGAACTCTGCTCTTTCTGATGTTGCAAGTTGAGATCTTAATAAATGGGATTTTTAAATCCTAACAGGAGGGGATTTTTCTTGCTGAAATTGTTGTAAGTACTGATACACTACATCAAAGGTATGCAATCTCTCTGGAAACACTGCAGGGGACTGGGTATAACAACTACCTTGGACTCTCCTGGTATCACTATTTTTCATCATAGTATTAATTGTGCTAAAACCTTAAAGATACCAAGAATGGTGTTGTTTTACAATGTTTTTTATAAACATTATCTCATTTGAGGCTGACCATAGTTATCATGGCAATGATCTCTGATTTTCAAATGGGAAAAGAGCATCTTGAGAGCCTGGTAAGTAATGAGCACTCAGCTAGTTAGCAGATGAAAGAACCAAGATTCTGGCTTGTTATTTCAACACAGACTTACAGTACATCTATAATGTGCCAGCAATTATTGATTATGCTAGTCTACTGTTTTCTAAAATGAGTAAATAGCAATATGCACCACAGTGGTTGTTTCTGAATGCCACTGCATCATACCACCTTGAGAATTTTATTTATTAATTCATTCAACAATTAGTTCTGTGACTTATTGTGCACACTTTTCTAATTTATAATCTGAGGAAGCATACATAGACAGAGACAAAAGTACATGTGTGAAAACAACCCCTATATAAAGTACAGAGATAGATGCATTCATATTTTCATGTGAATAAGCATATATTTGTTAATCATATCAAAAGCATATCATAATTTTAAATGTGTTAAGTGCATTGGAAACTAAAAGAGAGTCCCAAAGTTTCTAAAGCAGAGATCATTAGAGGGCCGAGTAACATTTTCTTTTATTGTGGTTGTTAGGGAATTTTGTTTATTTTTTTATGTTGACAAAAATTTTTTCTTCAATATAATCTGATGTTTCCACTCTTCCTGTTAATCTCTGATTCCTCCCACCTCCCCAGCAACCCAAATCCATGACCTTTGTCTCTCCCTCTTTGTAGAAAGCAAACATTTTTTTTTTTTTTGTGATAAGGAGAGTTGGAAAGACTCTAATGAAGCTTCATAGGAAGAGAAGAGCACAGGTAATCATGAAGCACATAAGAATATGTGATTTAAGTATTGCTGCATTATAAAATAAGCCGTAGACTCGCCACTGATGAAAATGAGAACAAGTGCCACAGTTAAATCCTGGCTGCAGGGATAAGGCTATGAACATATATCCTAGCTAAAAGCTGGATTTTATTTCCTCTTCTAGGATGATACTTTCCTTCTTTTGTGTGAACATGGTTTAAGTTTTCTACTCTGTGGGCAATGGGAATGAGGTGAAAATAAAAACACCAATAGAATTATTTATGCATCGAGATGCAGGTATTTAGTACCTGATGGTATTTTCTTTTTTTCATTGATTTATTCTTCTGCCATACCATACATGCCAAATTCACCCTCTCAACGCTCTACTCCTTTCAGTCACATCCCCCCATACACACACCGTTCCTCTCTCCTGGGTCCACTCCTCCTCTGTTTCCCTTCAGTAAAGAACAGGCCTCAAAGGACTATCAACCCAATATGGCATAACGAAATGTAATCAGACTAGGCACACAGCCTCATATGAAGACTGGATGAGGCAGCCTAGTAGGAGTAAAATGATCCCAGGAGCAGGCAAAAGAGTCAGAGATAAACCTAAATACCTCAAGCTAAACAACCATAGAATGTATGCCAGAGTTTATCACAGACCCATACAGGGTACACTGTCACTTTAGCCTCTATGAGCCTTTATGAGCCCTTTTTAGTTAATTATGTGGAATGTATACTTCTGGAGTCCTTGAACCTTTTACTCCTACAATCCTTCCGGTCCCTCTTTTGGGGTTCCTCAAGTACTACCTAATGTTTGTCTGTGGATTTCTGTCAGCTTCTGGAGAAAAACTCTCTGATATGGATTAGAGTGTAGCAGAATATTGATAGGAATAATTTCATTACTTATCTTCTCTTTTTTTCTTTTTCTTTTTGTTGGCCCCTTCCAAAAACTGAGTCATCATTGTCCCATCATACCTTGTAGGCAAGTCAAGTTGTAGGTCAAAGATTTTGTGGCTTTGTTGTGACTGTTTTTGTGGTTGGTTTTAATTCACCACTGGAAGTCTCGTGTCTTTAATCCCAGGCCTTAAGAGGCAGAGACAGGTAAATCTCTGAGTTCAAGGTTAAGACACTGGAAGTATCCTGAGCATGGGAAACCTCAAATCCCACCTTCTGCAGTGACACACTTCCTCTAACAAGACCTTACTCTGAAGCACAATTAATATAAACTCAGAGAGAGAAATTGGGGTTCAACCAAAACAGCAATATAGCCAGCTACTGGCTCCTACCTTGACCTCAATTTGAAAATGGCAACCAAGCCTTTGAAAATCTCAGAATTAAACTGTGTCTGAGTGCTGTATCCTCCCATTTTATAATCCTCTCTGGGACTTGTTTAAAGGCCTAAACCACTGGGATTAAAGGCATGCACTTCCTGGTTTCTATGGCAACAAGTATGGCTACTAGTATTAAAGGTGTGTGTTACCACTGCTGGTCTGTAAGGCTGACCAGTGGAGCTGTTTTACTCTGTGATCTTCGGGCAAGCTTTATTTAATAAAATACAAATGAAATGCCACTATAATACCCATTCTAATAAATCCATGCTTTCTAACAGTGCCACTCCCTCTGGGAGTCATTTTCTTTCAAACCACCACATTCCACACCTTAACCCACAAAGGCTTGTAACCATATCATAATGCAAATATGCATTCAGTCCAACTTCAAAAGTTTCCATAATCTTTCACAGTCTCAACAATTCCTAAAAGTCCAAAATGCAGTCCCTTCTGAGATTCATGCAAGCTCTTAACTTTAATCCCATATACATACCCACATACTTTCAACATGTAATGGCACAGGATGTACTACTGTACAGTACCATTCCAAAGGAAAGGGAAGGGCATATAGTGATATAATAGTATTATAGTGAGGAAATACTGTACCAAAGCAAGACCAAAAGTCATCTAGACAAACTGCAAACTCTTTATCTCTGTGTCTGATGTCAAAACACTATGTCCACAATTCTTTTCAGATTGACTGCAACACACTTTTCAACTGTTTTTACTCCCTGCTAGAAGCTCTCCTTGGTAGGTATGCAACAACTCTGGCATCTCTAATATCTTGGCTTCTCTAAGGAAACCCAGGCTTCGACATCCCAGCTTCATGCAATGGCACTTCTAAGCCTCCATTCAGGGACACCCTGGACACATGCCTGGCCTCAGCAACTTTATTCCATAACTCCTTTCTTCTGTTCTTAACTCTAAAGCCAGAACCATGGGGCTGAAGCTGCCAAATTTTGCTTCTTGCTGATATTGGAAAATGGCCTCTTGTTCAATTACATCTTCACTAGCATTCTGTTATTCACTACCTAAAGTTGGCTGTCTTGAAACTCACTCTATAGACCAGGCTGGCCTCAGACTGAGAGGTCTGCTAGCCTCTGCCTTTGGAATTGTTGAGATTCAAGGTGTATACCACCACACCTGACTTTAGGCTTTTCCTTTTACAAGTTGGAAAATCAGCAGTGTAGAAACTTGCCCTGAGGTAAGTACTCTCTTTAATCCATTTCTCAATCTGTTTATCTCATTGTGCACAAGACTTGGCTCGACCCTCTGGTATTCTTTTTATCCTCAAAATTTACACTTTGTAATTTATCCTGCTAAGCTTGTTCCTTTTCATTATAAATCTTTATTAGAGTTACCACTAATAACCACATGAGAGAGTCTGTACTAGGCTGTTTTGAGATGTCCTCTGTCAATGGAATAATGGAATTAATACAAGACTCTTCACTTTACACTCTGGCAGACTCAGGTAACCTTCACCAAAATAACACAAAACTGATCTCTAGGCAGCATGCTAAAATTTTCTCCTCTGAACCCCCGCCCCCTCTCTCTCTTTTGTTTTTCAAGACAGGTTTTCTCTGTAGCTCTGGAGCCTGTCCTGGAACTAGCTCTTGTAGACCAGGCTGGCCTCAAACTCACAAAGATCAAAGATCTGCCTGCCTCTACCTTCCGAGTGCTGGGATTAAAAGTGTGTGCTACCACCCCTGGCTCTGAAACTTCTTGATCCCCACAGTTCATCAAATCACAGGTAGAACGACTATTTCTCTGCTCCTACTAGTTTGACTGATAAGACATTGCTTAAAACGTTCTGTTGCTTTTGTAACCCCAACTCCCAAAGACCATATTACTCCAAACAAACAAACAACAAGAAAAAATGGTCAGACCATCAGCCCTACCACAGCAATACTTCACTCACTGCCTTATTAAGGGGTTTTATTGCTATGAAGAGACACCATGATCACAGCAACTCTTAAAAAGAAAACACTTAACTGGGGTGGCTCACTTATAGTTTCAGAGGTTTAGTACATAATCATTATGGTGGAGGGAATGGTGGCTTGCAGGCAAATGTGGTGCTGAAGTAGTAACAGAGATAAGTACATCTTGCAGGCATCAGAAAGTTGACTAAGACAGCGAAGGTATGTTGAACATAGGAAACCTCAAACTCTGCCCTCACAGTGACATACTTCCTCCAAAAAGGGCATATCCATACCATCAAAGTCACACTTTCCAATAGTGCCACTCCCTTTGATTGTCATTTTCTTTCAAACAAACACAGAATAAAAAGAAAGAAAATGGAAATCTAAGAAAGAAAAACATAAACTACACTTTCAGTCTATTATCAAAGGTGTCACTTTACAGTCTGAACACTTGAAAAAGTAGATTCCAGGTAAAGCTTGCATTTTGTACTCCTGTTTCTAACATTTCATAAGACAAGAATAAGAAACAAAATCATAAGACTGTGACTCCATCTAGGAAAATGCTCTCTGAAATTCATTTATCATCTAAGTAACCTTAATTTTTCATAAAGACACTTAGACACATACTATCAAATTTAAACCATGACTCAAGTCCAGATTTTGTGGCTTGTTCATATTGTGACTGCATGGCAAATCCATTTATGTCACAAAAAATGGATTCATTAAATAAATGAAAATATATTAAAGTCAACATTTCTACAATATTGCCTCTGTCTAAATGAGGTTTCTGTTTCCATTTTCCTGTGCTATAAATGAGCAATAGCTGTATAATCCATCTGTGTGACTTTGAAGTATTTAAGGTTTAGAGTCATGCCATATTTTTCATTTCAGCCAATACTTTCATTTTACCACCATTGCCTAAATCATATGCCTATCATTTATTTCAACAAATTATTTGATTAATAAAACTATTAATGTCAAGTAAATACAGGAATACTTTTGCAAAATTGCTATATTCACAAGTTTAACCCTTTATTTTAAATATGCCTAACAGTAAAAAGAATGTAAGTATAATTTGAAAAATTAAAATTATAATGAAGTATTAAATAAACATTATTTCTTGGTATTAAATATGAGTTTATATGAATGTACATATGTACATGTGTGTCTCTGTTAGAACATTCTGTGTGATGTCATCTTTATCTGGAATTACAATCTTGATTCTGCTAGTTATCATTATTTATAATAATATCTTTTAAGAAATAAAAACAAGTCTTTCTTCTTATCCAATGGTATCTGTATCAAACTTGGTACCACAGATATTTTTCAAAAACTCCGTTTGACTTTTTATGAATTCCCTTTTTGAAAATTCATTTATATGAGCGGCTGAAGAATGGACATAAACTGGTTAGTATAAGTTTCTTCAAAGTTTGGTTCCTGTACTCAGTCCTAGATTTGCTCCTGGAGATCCTGTGACTTAAAGTATTCTCTCTTCAGTATGCGTTTCTGTCTAAAGTTTATGCTACAAACCATATATCTGTTAAAACCAAAACGAAACAAAACAAAATAAAAAACCTCTTATAACCTGTCTTGAATATGTCTTGTTCCCGAGGGAAGTGGAAATGCAGTATCTGTTTTTCACTTAGTGCACATGAGATCCAAGTTTCTATTACATCACTCTCAATAGCTATGTTAGTGCTGCGCTCTCTCCCCTCCCCTCTCTCATTCCTGTCCCTCTATTTCTCATGCTGCTATCCTCTTTTGACTTACTCTCCTTTTTCCTTCTCCGGATCAATAACTGCATTCACAAATATGAGTTTGTGTGATTTTTCTATGGGTATCTTAGTCTGCCAAATAAAAAATAATTTCTAGTTGAACAAGTAGTTAATGAATACAAACACTGTGATTTCAGTGTAGAAAAGCAACAGAACAGATTGGAGGCAAGACAAGGTATTTAGCATCATGTGTTAAGTTTAAAGGTAATTGTCAAAGTCAGGACATCTAGTCTAATGCTAGTTCAAGATCTATGCAGAGAGTTTGAGATAGTAGCTCAATGGTAAAGTACTTAATCACAAAGCCCTTGGTATGGGTTGTAGTGGTGGTTCATTTGTATTTTAATAAATAAACCTTGTCTGAAGATCAGAGAGTAAAACAGCCTCACTTGTCAGCCTTACAGACCAGGCATTCTGACACACACCATTAATCCCAGAAACCACACTAGAAACCGAGCAATGCATGTCTTTAATCCCAGTGGCAGATGCCGTTAATCCTAGCCCCAGAGAAGATTATAAAATGGAAGGAGGCACCTCTCAAACTCAATCTCATTCTGAGATTCCTGGAAGCAGGATGGCCATTTTACACTGAGGTCAAGGTAAGAACCAGTGGCTGACTGCTTTGCATTTCTAGTCTTCAGGTTGAACCCTGATTTATTTATCTCTCTGAGCTTTTATTAATCATGCTTCAATGGGTGATGGCTTATGGAGAGAAGTATGGAGAAATGTCCCCCATATTTTCTACTTCCTATTCCTACTCGTATGCTTGTCACTTGCTGCCACGCTTCTCTACCATGATTGACTTTTATCCCTCTGGAGTGGTAGATCAACATATACTCTTTCTTTTATAATTTGCCCTGACCATAGTTCTATACCACAGAAACAGAAAATTAAACTATAAATAATTTAGCATCAGAGAGTAGGTTATCATTGGCAGTGTGGAAAGCAAAGCAGTCTGTAAGGGCCTGACACTAGAGGGTTTAGAGGGACAGAAAGCTTTTAACAGCAACTGGGCTAGAGGTCATTCCTGTGAATTTTTATAAAAGAAGAAAAATCTCTACTCCATTTCCTTTCATTCTAACGACTTTTCTGAGGCTGAATTTTCAAAGTAATAAACTAATTCATTTGGTGGGAAAAACGTCAAGAAAGTATAATACTTAACCAATGCAGGGTTGTTTTTAGTAATTTTTTGTGCCTCTGCATGGAAAAACAGCAAGTAAGGTACTAAGAACTCCCAGCTATACTGTGGAAAAAAAATAGCACCAGGAAACCAAAAATTTCAGCAAAAGTTTGTACACTTTCCCTCTGAAGGTTCGTAGAGCTTCTGAAATTAAGCTATCTGTGAAAGGGGCATCTCTGCTGGAAAGCGTTGAGATGTTGTTAAATAAAGTTATGAATATTAAGTCTGGATTTTATGGGTGTGAGAAAATATGGAAATGCTATAAGTACACTGTGCTGCCTAGGAGAGGATACAGGGAGTGGGGAGATCCAATGTGGAAGATGCTGTAGGCAAGAAAGTTGGAAGACAGAATCATGTAAGCCCTTTGATGCAAAGCATAGAGATTCAGTTTTTGATGTTTACCTCATTGGGTTTCAGTTTTTCTTTGATTCAATGTTTCCCCACAATGCTCCCCATTTCTTCTTTCTGGACTGGTAATATACTTTTGAAATTGGACTGAATACTTCTTGAATGATGCTGTGTCTATTAACTGTGATCCAGAGAATTAAATGTGGTTATCTGGATTAGAATTATTTCCCATTTTCATGAATTTTAATTGATCAATAAAACTTGTTCGTAATATCCTCTTGCTGATGACACCACACATCTTAATTGTTTGGTATGGCAAATAAAATTGTTAAACATGGAAGCTTCCTTTTTGATGGCTAGTTTTATAATTTATTATTTTTTTTTGTTTTTATTGTGCTATATATTTTTCTCTGCTCCTCTCCATTCCTCCCCGTCTTCTTCCACTCTCTCCCATGGTCCTCACCCTCCAATAAAATATTCTGGAAAAGACATGTCATCAACAATCTTACCAACTTGTGAAGCCTGCAAATTACAATAATTAATGCATTGACAAGGAATTGATGCAATGTTACATATTGTGAAATTAACCACCCATTTTCTGATTAGGTTTAAAACATAGTCCGTAGAAGAAAATGCATGCCTGGTTCTTCAAGTCTGGCGAAAGCTCATGGGCACCTAGGCCCAAGTTGTAACCTACTACTACTACTAGTTTGCTAAATAGATTTATTCAAACTGCTATTTGCACTCATGGATTAGGTGCATATTTCAGTCCTCCTATGAGAAGCTAATTTTGATATGGAAGGAGTGAGGAAAGAAGCTTAAGATAAGTATGTTCAAGAATACATTACAGTAATCTATGGAATTCTCAAAGAAGTAATAAAAGTATATATTATTAAACCCCCAGCCAAATACTTTTAATTCCATTTTTATGAGAACTAATAAAGAAACCACAATGTGTGATGAATGAGTTTTCAAAATATTGTATATCTACACAATGCATTATCATTCACAGTAAAGGAAAATTGGATATAGCATGAACAATTCTAAAAAAAAAACAATTAAAAGCAAGAGATGTTAGTGATAAAAGTGAACATACTGTGTGTATGATTTTCTTTTTCTGTGAAAAATGCATAGCTGAAAAAATAGTGCTAAAGGGTTGGAAGGTGGAGTTTGGTGTTAACTAGTGATTGCTTTAAGAAATTTGGGAAAAGATTTTGAACTATTTGTGTGATGGATGCAAAACCATGGGAACTTACTCAGGCCCCAATGATTTATCAAGTTTAAGTCACAGAACTGAATGGCATATGGACTGTTTTGAAAAGGTTATTAAAAAAGATGTGCAGTATTTAAAACTAAAAGTTTTCATCAACATAGAAATTTAAGTATAGATTGACTTCTTTGGACTTTCTTTCTTCTTTGATGTATAATTATTGCTACTTTTAATTTGTGTTATACTGGCCAAAATATAAAGAATAGGCTAGTCTCTGATCTAGTGGTAACTGTGGTAAGAGAAACCATTAAAATTTTTCTTTATGAGCACAATAGCCATAGCAGGACTGTAAAACAGTGCTGAGGTGTAATAGCAGTGTTGCTAGCAAGAAAAGGAAACCACGAATTCTTTTGACAATTTTGTTTAAACCCAGAAACACACACTTGTTGGAGTCTGTTTGAGAGATAGCTCAAGTGCCTGTCAGGACAAGGCACTTGATATCCTGTGGGAGTCATGTCAGACAGCGCAGTGACACCTACATTCTTTATATTTAGCTTGCTGCAAGGTACTGAAGGATATGTGCCTTTTCATATCATATCCTGAAAATTTAAACCCAATTACAGAATTCCTGACTGACCTGAGTTAATTCTTGTGAACATGTGTCATGTATTACTATATAACAAGAAAATGGTGGCATTCAGTCATAAATCTTACTATATATTTTCCATCGGAACTATAAAGACAACGCAAGTCATATTAAATCATAGTCTAGAAAACTTTTGCAAAGGAAATTTGAAGCTCAAAGAACCATATGGTATATTGATGTTTCTTCTTTGCTATAAAATGCATTTTACATTAAAATTTGAGTATATTAATATAAATTAATTATTTATAATAAGAATGAATTCTTTTAGCCTTAAGATATAAGGAGCTTGAAAAATTTTACATTAATCTGTAGAGCAAACACAATAAATGTCTACAACCTTTTTCAGATTTTTAAACACCTGGTATTCTAAGGAAAACCACGCTAGTAAATATTTAGACAAATCGATCACAGCCCTCACAACTGAAGCTTGCTTACCTTCAGCATAGCTTGCTGGAGTTGGGAATGTGTAAAAAGCCACTGGTGGCCTCTGTCTTGAGGGCTTCTTTCCTCTGTGTTTTTTATATGCAGATATTCCAGGAAAGGTTCACATTGATTACCTGACATGGATTCTCTTGATACTCTGGTAGGAAGCACAGATGATAATCATTAAGTATTTCTCAATAAAGGAAGAAGAGAAGACAGAATTAAACAAAAACCATACATGAAGTGATCTTCTGCCTGTCAACGCCCCTGTAGTCCTTTTTCTCACCTAAAGATAAGAAGAAAAAAAAAACAAGGAGACAAAAAAAACTACTGGAATAATTTAAGAATGTCTGAACAAAGATAAATGAACCAACTGAGTGACTAAAGTTTAATTACAAATCCATAAATCACTTTGGTTCCTGTAGTTTTACCATCACACCAGTGGAAATCTAGCAAGTATTTACAGTATATTCTGCTGTAAAATTACAACCTCTTGAGTAGTTCTTAGCGATGTCCCATGACACAAACAAGAATAGCAAATGAAATTAACATTTTTGATACTAAGAATTAAGGGACTGTTAAGATGACTAGAGTAACACACCCCCCACAGGAAGGCTTATTTTATTTAGAACTTTTTAGCCTCTTACAAATGTGTGAGTTTCAACAATGCAGCCCTTTGTAGTATTAGATTTCCATTTATATATTTACAGACTAGGACAACTACAACTATCTAAAGAAACTGTATAGTGAATGCCATAGATAGTAACATTCAATTATCCCAGGAATCAAAGCCTGGAAAGCAGGAAAATGGCACATTATATGAACCTTATTTAAAGACTTGATTCCACGGCAATATTCTGACAAATGTTTCCTGGATTTTTTAATGCCCATTATCCTTCAAAAAGATATATTAACACTCATGGTGTTTAGTGTCACTGATGAAAATGTGTATTTCTATTTATGCTTGTTAGTAGAAAAAAATTATGATATTTGACAAATTATTTTGCCTGGTAATGTACATCTTCTCAACTTTATATCAACTAGAATAGAAAGACATTTACTTTCTTAACAAATAAATTCCTCTTAGAAGGATGCCAAGCTCTAAATATTTTAGAGACCAGTATAAGCCTATAATAAACAATTTGTAGAGCTTAGATATCAAGTTAAATGACAAAAATTAATACTATACAGTACTATATAGTATATACTATATAGTATTAAGCTGTTTGATAGAATAAAACAGGTCAACTAAAATTTCTGCTTCTTGAAAGCTAGAGAACACATCAATTATCGCTGTTTATGTGCTTATGACTGGTCCACACATCACCTCCAAATCTTTTGAGATGACATACTGCATTCTTGAGAAGAATTTGATTTAATTCAAGCATTTTCATTCTCCCAAAAAGTAGGGTTTCTTTTTCTTACCAAAGACCAGAATTAAGGCATAGCCATTAGTAGAGTAAAGACTGTTGAGTAAAATATATTTTACTTTTGGAGAAGTTCTAAATGTTCGTATCAACATTCTTTGGTGGAAATTCCAAGTATTTTCTGTAAAACTAAAATAGAAATAGCTACTATTAATAAAGTTGTAAATTATAATTTCCATTTCCAACAGAACGAATTTATATTTTTAGATAAGCATAGTAGTACCTACCTGTAAATTCCAACTTGCCACTCGTGAGGATGAAGCTGACCAAGTCTACGTAGTCAGATTATGTTCTAATAATAGTGAAAAAAGTGATACACAGAGACAGAGAAAGAGACACAGACTGAGAGAAAATGAGAATGACCCTTATCTAAAGAATTCTAAATGTGCATCCCATAGAAAGACATTCTGAGCCTTGGATCTGCAGTAATTCCAGAAATGAAGGCCATTTCCCCAGTGGTGGAACTGGAAATCTATAATATGTTGGCTTTCCTCTCAGGAGATAGTCAATTCCTTGATTCTGCTCTTTTATCTTTGGTAAATTATGCATCAATGAAATATTTCATCATGCATGAGTCTCAGATTGTTACTTATACAGTTATGGTTGAATAAATGAGTAAAGTACTCATAACATTTCTTCTTAGTAGATAATTTGACTGGATACAGATATAACTAGATTTGAGATGCTCCCTGAAGGGGAAAGTAACTATATGAGATATTTATTATTATTATTATTTTTGGAAGGATGCCAAATTATCACAGTATAAAATAAAAGAAGAATTAAAAAGAAATAAGATGATTAAGTTTAATAAATCCTTTGTGACCTAGAGGAAAAATTCTAGTTAAAATTAAAGATACTTTTAATTTTGTGTTTTTTCACTTATACCCAACAGACAGAAATCAATAAGCATAATAATCCTTTACATGGATGTAGCATATTTCACTTGTGGAAGTGATTTTCCCACACTTCCTTGAGGAAGTGAATTTCCCACAGATAAGTGGGCATTACATATGTTTTACCTTAAGCCTGAATTCTGATCTTATCTCTTTTTTTTTTGTTCAGTACTGAGAAAACTTATCTTTTTATATGATTAACCTTTCCTTTCTTCAGTTTTTAACCTAGAACTTGTGTCTAGGGAAGTCTCCAGTGATCTCTGCATACAGTTCATTTTATTTAAGACAAAGTACTAAACCAGGTATTTTTTAACCTGAAATTAGATAAAACATACACACACACACACACACACACACACACACACACACAAACACACACACACACACGTATATGTAAGACAGACCCATTTATCATCTATTTCTCATTCTAAAACCCTTATGTGGAACTCATTAAAAGCTACTGAATAAATGAATGACTTAATAAAAATCAGAAAGAAATATGAAATTCTGGACTCTGTCAAACAATTTTAAGTAGGAGGCCACATTGGTCTAAAATAGAAGAGACAGAGTTTGGAAGATGACATAAGTAAGAAGGGGTAGAATACATAATTGTGGCAGTTATATAGGTAGGTAAATATCTCTACAATGTGGAAATCAATAGGCAGTGAGGTTCAAAGAATGGCCCCTTATAGGTTTTATACAGTCCTAATAAAGGCATAAGACGGCAAAACATGTTAATAAACATAGCAAAGGAGCAGAGTAAAAACATCATAAGTAAAACTTTACCTAGCTCCCCCCCCCACACACACACATACACTCATACACAGCTAATAGCTACAAATGTTCTCTATACAGTTGGTCCCTCTAGACTGGCTTCTCACCACCCACCGAGTCTCACTAGCTCCTGTAGCTCCTTATGAAATAGCCATTCTGAGCTTAATATTAATTACCTGCTCTTTGGTCTATTAGCTCAGGCTTCTTATTAACTACCTCTTACATCTTAAATTAGCCCATTTCTAATAGTTTCCATTTTACCAAGAGACTTGAGGTTTGTTACCTCTTGCTTTTTTTTGGGTGGCTACATGACCTCTCCCTGAATTCACCTTCTTTCCTCCTCTATCTCTGCTTGGATTTCTTACCTTGCTATATTCTGCCTTGTTATAGACCAAAACAGCTCCTTTATTAACCAGTGGCTATAAAACATATTTATAGCAAACATAGGGATTGCTCTAAAATGGAAGAGACAGAGTTGGAAAAATGACATAGGAAAGAAGGGGTAGAATATAGAATTCTGGCAGCTATTGAAGCAGGCAAATCTCTCTGCTTTACCATGTAAAATCAGTATGTAGTGAAGTCCAAAAAATGGCCACCTACAGGCTTTAAACAGCCATGAAGAAAGGCATAAGACAGCAAAATTTGCTATAAATATGGAGAACAGAGAAACAGAATACAAACCTCATAAATAAAGCAGTACAAACACACACACACAACTTCTAACAAAGATGTTTTCATGAAAATAGGATAATATTGGTATGTTTCAAAAAGAGTGTTGAACAAACTTAATAATCATATAGAGAAGAAGAAAGACCCTAATTCATAACATACAAAGTAAATTAAATACCAGTTGTAGTGTTGAATGAAACTACTAGAAAAAATACATAAGAGTCTCAGTGGAGCAGATGTAAGCAAGGGAGATTTTCAGAAATGAGTGTAAATGCATAAGCATTTAAAACAGGAATAGCAAATGCAATGGCATCAAATATAAAGGTATTTGAATATCAGAGGAAATCTCCTTTGTTGAACCTGATGGGAGAAGATGGAGTTGACTGGAAAGATGTTTGTACATTGAATATATTATAAGATATTAACACTAAAAATATAAGAGATATTCAAATTTGTCATAACAATGAACAAGCAGCACAATTAAGAAATGTGTAAAATACAAAAATATACATTTAGAAAATATATTTACAAATTGCCAGCATATATATGACAAAATATTCATCATCAGTAACCATAAGAATGTTGGGTCAAATCCTTAGAGGTATTATGTCATCCAAGTAAGTATGCCAGTATAAAAATGTGACAAAAACTGAAGCTATGTAGAAACAGTAGTAATTTCTCAGTGTTGATAAGTATTACATTAGTTTAAGTATAGAGAAAACTAGTATAAAATTTTATCAAAAATTGACAGTAAAATAAGTTTTAATTTAGTAGTTGTTGTTTTGCAAAAAATTCAGATAAATTTGATTTCTAAAAGAGATATTCTACTCTACATCATTGTATACTCAAAATTTGGACCACACTTATATAACAATCTATCAAAAGATGAACGGACAAAGGAAATGTGTCTGTCTTATAGTCAAATTGGAATAAGATTTAGTCACAAAGTGGAAATTTTGTTTTGTGAGAATCCGAATCAACCTGAAAAGAATTATTTTAAGTGAAAATATTATGCATTAAACACACCTATCAGTTCTTTTCATTCATATACAAAATATGTAAAGGCCAATGTCAAGGAAATAAGTAAAGTGATGTATAGTAGATCTTGAAAGAGATGAGGATCAGGATTGAGGTGATGTGTATCAGGGACAAACAAGTGTTTCAAGATATGGTTAGTGGTATTTAATGAGAAAATTGTGCCTCTCTTTCAGATTTTTCTATTTTGTAGAGTACAGGTTTCTGAAGTATGAACTGATAATTCTTTTAAATTTCCTTGCTGTTCGTTGTTATATTACCCTTTTAATTTCTGATTCTGTTCATTTGGATATTCTCTGGGCATATTGTTCAGTAGTAGAACATTTGATTGCTGTGTGCTTTTTAATGATAATTTTTAAAATAATTCTAAACCTAATTAATATTGCTGTCAGTGACTCATTTAAGATAATTTCTAGTAGAACATGTTCACTAAAAAGCCAGCTACCAATACATTGTTTGTATATTAAAAAGAATTTTAAAAGATGCATGTTTTGGTGACTAATCAGTCTAAGTGGGCATTTGATTAACTAAAGTTCTTGCAGTAATATTTCTAAACTGTCTAGCACAGCAGATTTATCCATCAATACAGATACCTTAACAATATAAAATATGTCGTTATACAAAAGGAAGTCCACCATTTTTAAAGTAGGATTTTGGGATTATGTGATTTTGAGCTTAAAAGAAGCTATTCATCTTTCTCTGAGAATATCATGCTATGTTAGTCAACAACCTTTCTTTACTTGTTTTAAATTCATCTTGCACAAGAGATGTGTGCTCATCTTCAGTACTTCATTTCTTTCATGTTTCCACAATAGAGACTGACTGCTGTATTCTTTGTTTTATTACCCCACATTAGTTTATTAAAAACCTTTCTTATACTAGTTAGTAAGGAACTCAAATGTTTTAATAGCTATCCTATCACAATGTATATTTCAATATACACCTTTCTAATATTATCTATGAAATGGGACAAAGATCCTTGATAACATAATTCACATGTGCCTTATGTTTTTAAAGGATTTATACGGAAAAGAAGTTTCTTAAAGTAGAATTGACCATTAATCTAAGTATTGATCAAGTTGTTGAATATGTCCATTAGTGATCCATTGAAAGCTCATATGTCATGTATTTTCTGTTACATTCTTAATCTCTATGCTCAGACACTAAAATTTCTGTGAATCACTGAGTGCCTGTTGGGAATGACTCAGGGTAGATTTTTATTACCCTTGTAACACTAAGGATTAGGTAGCAAAATGTAACTACTGTAAGAAAACTGATTATTGAGTGAACTGTCCAAACTAATGTCTCTAGAAAAAGTTGTAGATACTGAAATTAAAATCTGGTAGTACCCACTCATAGAAGTATATATATAAAACTGTTGCTGTTACTGACAATTGATGACTATAAAAATGTTAACTAAATGAATAGCTATAAATATTTTTATTAATTTTGTTTCTGTGTGTGTGTTTTTATATGTACCTGCATCTACCAGTGAAGACCAGAAGAGGTGATAGATCTTATGAAGATGTTTGTGACTTTGAATAAACTGAAATCTAGTTTTAATAATCTCAATTTCAAAAGAACTAATAAAGTGTGCAATGAGATATTTCTAATCATATAAGAAAATTAAAAATTTACCACAATTTCTAATTATTTACAATTATGGTGCTAAATAGGTGTTACATATTTATATAAACAACATATACAAAAAAGGGACTAAAAATGTTTTCTATAATAGAAAATTTTGAGTTTCTATTATTTTGGATTGAGTTTCGTTTGCCATAAAATTAGTAGTCATTTTATTAAATTAACTGTGAGGAAATACAAGGCTCAAGAACATATTTTTGCTCTTAATATTTTGTATATATAAAATATAGATTAAATATTATAAATAAAATAAGTGAAGGGTATATACAATCATAAGTTTATAATTTTATAATTTTATGTATTCATTTTCATCTAGTAGTTTCAAATATATTAAAATAAATTATATATTTTAGAAACAATTCAAATAATATTCTAACACATTTTCTTCAATCAATTCAGAGTTAGATGTTACTAGAGCAATCACTATGGGAAGCCATGCAAATTGTCCTTGGAGAAACATACTCATGTCCTAGCTACTTTAAGCCATTATCTCTATCAGATTTCTTTGATTTAGTCTAACCAAACATCTAGATTTTTTTTTATGTGACAGATCTCAACTCACATTAAGGACTAAAATGATATAATTTAACATATTTGAAAACACATAAATGAGTCTTGTGTGACAGTACTTTAGATTGGTTCTAGCTGCTCTTTTTATATTTTGAACTGTTATATTACTATTTTGATAAAACTTCATCTCTTCCTACCCTCTAATAGCTATAGCATTTTATTAGTGTACCAATAAATGTGTATAATTATATAATATTAGTCTCATCATGTGATCTGTTTTCATACATCAAAACAAAATTTTAATCAAAGAAATACATTTAAAACTTTCCTTAAGTACACTAAGATTAGGAAACTTCATCAGTAGTTAATGAGCCAATGGATTTATTCTTTCTAAGTAACATGATATTATTTGAGAAGCTTACCCCCAAATTATTTTTAAATGTCCAAAGACACAAAGTCAATGAATATTATTTATTTATTCTATTCCATATTCTTATAATAAGACATGAAATTTGAAAAAAGAATAAAGCATGAAATTAAAAAAAACATAATACAAATATAATAAAATAAGTGTAATATTTACCTAAAAACAATGACAACTGGAGAGTGAACAGATGGATGAGCAACTAAGAGAATATAATGAATGAGTACAGCACCCATGTTTGAATTCCATCACCAACATGGCAGCATGCAGAATTCTATAATTAAAAACCCAGGGTATCTGTATAATGTAGTCACCTCCATGGGTGCTAGGTATGTTAGTCACACAGACATATATGCAATCAAAGAAAACATAAAAATAAAAATGACAAAAAATGCAAAAAGTAAATGCTATAATTATATCTATAGACTTAGTACAACCCAAATAAAAGCAGAGATGTCAATAATTAAAACTAAAATTTGCAGAGTTGTTGTGGAAAGTCCTTTTGTGTATGTGTTGCTTTCATTAGTTAATGAATAGAACTGATTTGGCCTAAAACAGGGCAGAATAGAGTAAGACAGGAATTTCAAGCAGATAGAGGAGGAAAGAAGATAGAGTCAGGGAGATGCCTTACAAGGCATGTAACTTTCAAAGGAGAAAAATGCTTGTGGGAGCCCACTGGTCTGCCACGACCTCGTGGTGATGCACAGATTAATAGATATGGGTTAATTTAAGATTTAAGATATAGCTAGCAATATGCCTAAGTGATTGGCCAAGCAATTTTTTTTTAATTAACACAGTTTCTGTGTGATTATTTTGGATATGGACAGCCAGGAGCTGAATAAGCAGCCGCTGCCAATAGATTGGCACACCAATGTGCACCAACTGCATGGTATAGGAAGTCCTTCTGTCTACATGTTGCTTTTATTGGTTAATGAATAAATCTGTTTCGGCCAGCAGCTTAGCAGAATAAGGCATGATGGGGATTCAAGCAGATAGAGGAGGAGAGAGTAGGTAAAGTCAGTGAGAAGACATGGAGTTGCAAGAGGAGAAAGACACATGCTGCTAGCCAGAATCTTGCCAGTAGGCTATGAGCCTTGTGGCAAATTATAAAATAATAGAAATGAGTTAGATTAAGGTATAAGATATAGCAAGCAATATAATTAAATGATTGGCCAAGCAGCGATTTAAATAATATAGTTTCTGTGTGATTATTTAGGGGATCTGAGAAGCCAAGAATGAACAAGCAGCCCCTGCCAACAACCACATCCACATAAAATCTGAGAGAACTTAAAAAAAAAATTCTAGACAGAAAAGAACAGAGTTTAGTGCAGCTTCTTTGAAGCCACATTTTTTTTTCTGATGTGCTCTATTTGTTGGCAGCTAGCAGGGGCACTACATCTCTTTTAAAAAAAGGTTCACTGACAGCATAAGAAAAGGTGGCTTCCTAGTTTGGGCAGCACAAACGTTGGCTCTTTCAGGTGGCTGAGCATTTGAATAGGGTTTGTGGGCAGTGTGCTGCAAGTGACGGCATGGGCCATTTGATTACTAGAGTTGAGGTGGTGAGGGCGGTTCCCACCTGGAGGTTTCTGAGGCAGTGAATGGACCTCCACCATGTTGAAATGGGTGGCACCAAAAGACAAAGCACCCTGAGTCCTAGCCATGCATTTAGCAGAAAAAAAGAATAAAAACATTTATCAAAAGAAGTAAATGTTTATTTTTTAAAAAAAGTAAAACAAAGTCTTTAAAGAGACACAGTACAGTCTTAGCTTAAAGGAGAAACAAAAAATAAGCCATGTAAAGATGGAATATCCATAAAGAGTCTGGATTATGTTTTCTTTGAATTTTTGACTGTGAATGAGCTAAGTACATAGAGACATTTTATTGTATGGGCTGTTAAGCTAAACATACATATATACTTTAAAGGTATATTCACTTCAATATTTGGGTTGAAGGATATGTTGTTTTGAAAAAGAGGTTCTCCTTTTGTTCCCACAGAGAATGAGAACCTGTGAATTTCTTCCATATTAATGTGGTTTTATGGAACAAGACCTCCTAAAAGATCATTGCTAAGCCCAAAATTAATTCACCCACCCAAAAGCAGGAAGCAGTTTGGAAAGAACTATGCCCAAATTCCCAAATATTTTTTATAAATGTTTGTTAACATTTAAAGGGGGATATACTATAGAGATGAATACTTTGCATTGATATGGACTAGGTTTATTGATAAAAATTTAAGGTAAATTTTATTATATGTATATTTTAGCACTTGATTAAGGTATTGTGTTTGTGCAGCTCATTTAAAATGTAATGAATAATTAAAAATATAGGTTAATATATAATCATAATAGTCAAGCTTGTCATAATGTTTGTGAGATTTTCTAGATATATAGAGATATATTTCAGTTATATAGGTATTCTTTAAGCCTTTAAAAGACTAACAGAATATGGAATTTAAAATGTTTTAAGAACTTAGGACTTTTCTTTACAATGAGACACATCTGCTCCTGGCATCACCAATCTACTTCTAGAGGAAGATGGATATCAAAGGGGCTCCTTATAGAGTTGGTTTTTCATTTGGGCAATAATCTGCTCTTGCTTACACTACTTGATGTTATGCTGTATGAAGTAGACATGCAGGATTCAAAGAAAAATGACTGCTGAAATTGTCTAAAGAAGGGGAAATTATCCTTCATGGTTTCTGCTTCCAAGAATAAATGCCAGACATTTTGTAAGATACAGAAGAAAGCAGCTATGAACTTTGCTATTACAAGGCAAAACAGATCTTCAAATTTCCTGCTACATGGGAAAGTCTTTTGGGCATGATGGCCTCTCTAGTATGAAGATTGGATGTCCCAATGTTACAGAGCAGGATGTTTCTATCAATTCTAAAGTTTCAGAAATTGCTTACAATGCACTTTCTGTATTCTTATGTAATAGTATATCCATCTAGAGACTTTAATGGAGTTGAAGAACAGATAGTTATACTTTTCTTAGTTTTTATAAAAGATACATTAGATATAAAACTTTAGACTCACAAAGATAGGATAAGTGATAGAGTAATTTCCTTAATTTGCCAAATATAAATGGACTTAATATTTTAACGATAATTTTTTTTTTGAAACAGAATTTCTCTGTAGCTTTGGGGCGTGTCCTGGAACTAGCTATTATAGACCAGGCTAACCTTGAAGAGATACACCTGCTTTTGCCTCCTGAGTGCTAGGATTAAAGGCATGTGCCACCACTACCTGACCTGTAACCCTAATTATTGTTTGATAACTGTTTTATTGTTTGTAATCTTATTATGTTAAAAATAAAAACCTTCATTTTTATTTGAACCAAAAAGGGAAATGGTGTGTGGAGTTCTTCTGAATATGTGTTGCTTTTATTGGTTAATGAATAAAGCTGCTTTGGCCTACAACAGGGAAGAATAGAGTAAGGCAAGAATACCAAGCAGATAAAAGAGGAGTCAGGGAGTCGCTGTGTAGCTACCAAAGGAGAAAGACATCTGTGGGAGTCAGCTGTAATCTTTCTTGTTGGCCATGATTTCATGGTGATGCATAGATTAATAGAAATAGGTTAATTTAAGATATAAAAACTAGTTAACAATATGCCCACATCATTTGGCAAGCAGTGTTTTAATTAAAACAGTTTCTGTGTGATTATTTCAGGCCTGAGCAGCCAGGAAATGAATGTACAGCTTCTGCCAACACATAGGTACTAACAATACATGGAGAAGATGTAAAGACTATAAGAAGAAAATCAAAAGATTTATAATAATGCTTTTTGGGAAGCTTCACAAAGACAATTGATTATTAGCAAATGTGTGGACATAAAACAAAATATGTGGGAATGATGTGGGATGTCCGTCTGTATATGTGTTGGTTTATTGGTTTTATAAGCTTCTTTGGCTTATTGCAAAGTAGAATATAGCCAGGTTGCATTGGTATGGATCTAGGTTTATTGATACAAATTTAAGGTAAATTTTACTATATGTATATTTCATCACTTGACTAAGGTATTGTGTATGTGCAGCTCATTTAAAATGTAATGTATAATTAAAAATATAGGTTAGTAGATAATCATCTATAATAGTCAAGCTTGTAGTCATGTTAGTTAGGTTTTCTAAAGG
>NC_022027.1:40814637-40824636 GCF_000317375.1 Microtus ochrogaster | reverse complement strand
ATATAGTTGTTGAAGGAGACAGATGCTCCCAGAACCTTACCAGTAAACTACAAGCCTTGTGGTAAAATAAAAAAATAAGAAGAATGGGTTAATTTAAAATGTAAGAGTTAGTTAATAAGAATCTTGAGCTAATAGGTTAAGCAATGTTTTAACTCATATAGTTTCTGTGTGATTATTTCTGATTTGGGGGCTGGGAATGAACCAGCAGCCTCTGATTACATGGGAACACATAAATGGACAAACAAGTGGAATTAATTTTTTTTCAAGGATTCAAAATAATTTAGGAAATGGTCCTATTTCCTCTCAAAAAATATTTAATAAAAATTGAACTGTGATAAATACAACCATATAATAAAAACATTGGAGAACAAGAGAGAAAGTTAAGGAAAAACACAAGATTGGTAAAAATGATAACAAATACAAAAAAAAAAAAGAAGAGAAGGAGAACAGAGAAAAAAAGACTGAGGGAAAAAGAGTACCTCATTATAAAGGTCTAAAAATCATTTTATTTGTGAAAGATGAAAAACTTTAATTGGTATTGTTTCACCAAAATTAATTCACATGCCACTGCCTATAAATCTAAACTGTGAGTGAAATATTCATTTATTATAGGAAATAGAGATTATTCCTCTAAAATACAATATCTAAACTAATTTTAGGGTGATAAATATATTTTCTTTGATTTAGGTTTCAAAGTTTTTTTCAGAGTATAAATGTGCATATATACATGTTGAAAATCTTAGCTGTACATAAATGAAGAGACTTTAATTATGTATTAGCTAAAAAAGTAGCTGAATAATATCAGGAGGAATGTAGAATATATCAAAAGAATGATTTTGTCATCAGTAATAACATTTGAAAGAGTATATATAACAATGAAAATGATTAACCAATTAGAGTGTCTTATTACTGCTCATAGTTTAATGATAGAAGAAACTTTAAGGGAGACAATTGAATTGATGAAGTTGTTTCTCATAGAAGTAAAGGTTTCAGTTTGGAAACTACTTTATTCATGTGCAATGTTCTCTTATGCTTTTATTTTCTATGGGTTCAATTATCTATAATCAACCAAGAACCAAACAAAAATATATTAACATAAAATTTTAGAACTCAGTAAATCATGAGTTTCAAAGCTGTGTTCTGTCATGACAGAATGAAATTTCACAATTTTCTTTGTCAGGAGCCATTCCCATTGTGTGTCAACTATATGAGAAGAGAAAGAAAGAGAGATAGAGAGACTGTCCATATGTGTGAGTATAAGAGAGAGACTATGCATGTTTTAGTGTGTGTGTGTTGTTAACATTGCAGACTGATATATAGTCATCTCTTTTTAATTTATCTGCACATTAGACCCTATCCAAATTATTCAATGAAAGTTGGAAATACACACACACATGCACACACACAAACACATTTTCAGATATTTTGCAGATTATTATTTATTTTTAATTTATTTAAAAATATTTTTTCATTTTATATGCCAAATCCAGTTTCCCCTCCTTTCCCTCCTTCTGCTCCCTCCACCTTCCCATCCCCAACCATCTATCCCACCCCCCCATCCACTCCTCAGGGTAAGTCTTCCCATGTGGAGTCAACAAGGTCTAGTACATTGTTTTGAGGCAGGACCAAGGCCATCCCCAATATATCTAGGATGAGCAATATATCACTCTAGAAAAAATGAGTTCCAAAATGTCAGGAATTGTAGTAATAGGAGCTGCGGGGCTGTGTCCCGCCACCCGGCTAGCTTTACTCAAAATAATTACACAGAAACTGTATTCTTTTGAACACTGCCTGGCCCATTAGTTCCAGCCTCTTATTGGCTAACTCTCACATCTCTATTAACCCATTTTTAATAATCTGTGTAGCCCCACGAGGTGTGGCTTACCAGGAAAGATCTTAACCTGTGTCTGTGTCAGGTGGGAGAATCATGGCAACTGACTGACTTGGTTTCTTTCTCCCAGCGTTCTGTTCTGTCTACTCTGCCTATCTAAGCTGCTGTCCTATCAAAAGGGCCAAGGCAGTCTCTTTATTTAACCAATGAAATTAACACAAAACAGAAGACTCTCCCCAATCATTTCCCGTCTATCTGTTTACACAAAAACGAAAGGCTTTTACTTTAACAGAGTAAGATTACATATAAAAAAAAAAACAGTTATCAAGCAAGAATTATGGTTACAATATTTATATCTACTTTATCTTTTATCATAATTAAGGAAGACTATAACTATAACTAACCATTTTTTAACTCCATCAAAGACTCCAGAAGGATATATTACCTAAGTAAACAAGAACTAAGCAACTTCTAAAACTCTAGAAATGACAGAGACATCTCACTGCCTGAACAGTCACCCAAAGTTGTTTTGTACCATTGGGGCATCCATCTTCAGTCTACAGGCCCATAGTATCCAGCAGACATTTCCATGAAGCAGGAAATTTTAAAGACAGTTTAGTCACTATCTGCTGTGTTCTGCAGAATGTCTTGCGGACTCTTTTATGAATCAGGAACCCCGAAAGACCATCTCACCTTTAGGCAAGTTCAGCAGTCCTCTCTCTGCGGGTTCTCTGTGTACAGTTTATGCAACAGTCCAGTCAAGTGCAGTTTCTTGCCCAAATGGCTAACCAACTCCATAAGGAGCCTCTTTGATGCCCATCTTCTCTTGAAGTAGCTTGTGCTGCCAGGAGCAGACGTCTCTCATTGTCACGAAAAGTCCTAAGTTATTAAAACATTTAAAATGCCATATCCCTCATCAAGGAATCTGCAAGAGTGACCTCATCTAAGACCCTAAGCAATAGTGGAGAGGGTGCCTAAACTGGCCTTGCCCTGAGTTCAGAATGATTACTATCTTAAATGTCTCATAGAACCTATTCCAGCAGCGTATGGAAGTAGATGTAGATATTCACAGCAGAGCACTGGCCTGAGCTCCCAAAGTCCAGTCAAAGAATGGAAGGAGTGAGAACATGAGCAAAGAGGTCAAAACCATGTTGGGGATACCCACTGAAACAGTTTACCTGAGCTAACGGGAGCCTATGAAGTTTAGTCTGACAATGAGGGAACCAGCATAGGACCAAACTAGGACTTCTGAATGTGGGTGACAGTTGTATGGCTGGAGAAGACTATGGGACCACTAGCAGTGAGACCAGGATTTATCCTTATCACTTGTTATGACTTTTTCAAGCCAATTTCAGATATTTTTAAATGGATTAAGCTTTATAAATATGTAGAGATAGAGATGTTATAGTTTTAGATATTGATACATTCTATATTTTAAAGATTTATTTATTTATTATGAATACAATACTCTGTCTGCATATGTACCTGCACCCCTGAAGAGGTCACCAGATCTCATTGTAGATGGTTGTGAGCCACCATGTAGTTGCTGGGAATTGAACTCAGGACCTCTGGAAGAAGAGTCAGTCCTCTTAACTGCTGAGCCATCTCTCCAGCCCCCTACATTCTTTAACTTTATCTTCTACAGTATATTAGAGATATGGCTTGACATTTCAGTTGTGAGGAAACTGTCAAGAACTTAAAAATATTCTGAAGAAGCAGAATAAGAGTTGCTCATAACAGTGGTTATAAGCCTGAGAAAGGAAAACAAGATGAACCTGCTGTTGTAGGATAATGCTTTTGTATACCACGAAGGAGTGTCTCTGTTAAAGCACCTTTGGATTGGTTTAATAAAGAGCTGAATGATCAATACCTTGGCAGGGGATGCTAGGCAGGACTTCTGAGATAGGAACTCTGGAAACAAGAGAGGTGGAATTGGTGAGCAAGACAAGAGAAAATCATGCATACAGAATAGAGGAGTGGTAAAGAGCCATCTGGCATAATGTAGATTAATAGAAATAGGTAGTTTAATTTATAAGAGTTAGCTTGTAATAAGCCTAAGCTAAGGCTAACCTTTTGTAACCAGTAAGTCTTTAGGTCATTATTTGGGGGCGGACAGTTTAAAGAAAGTTTGACAATAGGTGTCCAACATGGGGATCATGAATATCCACATTGGGTCTGAGAAAGCTGAAAAATTCCAAGCATAAAGCCAGACATGAACTTTCTAGAAACCACAGTCTCCCAAGAAAGACCAGTGCTCACAGCATACAGAGACATGGCTTTTTTAAGATTCCCTGCTGTGAAACTCAGCCCTTGAACAGCCAGAGTTCTACTGTATAGGTACAACCAACTGCTCCAATGCTTGCCTCTAACTTCCCTAATCTGGGACAATAGGATGGTCATTGAAAGACACTCCATGTGGAGTTTGCTTTCAATGCGGCATGGTAGTCTCTGATCAAGAAACTGCCCTTGTCTTGACTGTTGACAATATGTTGTCTAAAGTGGACAAGCAGGGCACACAAAAGTCTGAGTACCAAGCTTTCCCAAAACAGAGTAGGTCAGTCTTTGAAAATCTCTGATTCACAGAAAAGTCTTTCAAGTATTCTAGGCCTAAATACATAGGATGAAAATGATGATATCCTAATGTTGCAGATGAAACTTGAGTGACTATCCAGGCAACCAGCTGTCTCTGCTATTTCTACAGTTTTGAAAGTTGTTTGCTCTGCACTAGCTGCTTATTTGGGTGATATTTCAGTCATCGTGGGTCTTTGATGGGAGTTAAAGACGAGATAGTTGTACCATTTCCTTTGTTACTAAATTTATCGAATAAACTTACAAAATAGATATAAAATTTATAAAGGTTCAGATACATAAAAGCTTAAGTTGTTATGTGAGAAAACATTTTAAAGTTTAAAAATATATTTTAGGTTGTTAATACAAGTTATGATAGAAAGTGGTTTAGGTATATAACATTGAATTCACCAATCTAGGATATATATTGAAGTATTTCCTCCAATTATGCCAAATACTAATGGTCTAGACAGCGTGAATGTAATTCTTACTTGATAATTGTTCTTATTTTATGTGGTTTTACTGTGTTAGAACTGTTCTTTTTATATATTTATTTATTATGTATACAATATTCTGTCTGTGTGTGTCTGCAGGCCAGAAGAGGGCACCAGACCTCATAACAGATGGTTGTGAGCCACCATGTGGTTGCCAGGAATTGAACTCAGGACCTTGGAAGAGCAGGCAGTGCTCTTTAATCACTGAGCCATCTCTCCTCCCCAGAACTGTTCTTTTTTTTATTTAGAAAAAATGAGGAAATATTGTGAGATAATCTTTCTGTACACTGTGACAATATGTCTGTACTAAAGCACCTTCTTATTGGTTTAATAAAGAGTTGAACGACCAATTGCTGGAGAGGATAGGCAGAACTTCTGGCAGAGATAGGAAAATTAGGAATGAGACAGGTGGGACTAGTGAGTGAACCTTGGGAAAGTAGAATGCGAAGAATAGAGAGGAAGTAAGGAACCATGTGGTAGAAATTAGATTAATACAAATAAATTAATTTAACTTATAAGAATTAATTGGGAACAAGTTTAACCTAAGGTCAAACATTCATAATTAATAATGAGTTTTCATGTCACTATTTTTGGGCTTGTTGACCAAAGAAAGTCCAAAAAAAAAGACTTGCTATAGTATGCAACAATTTTTATTGAGTAAAATAAATTGTATTTTTCAAATAAATGAGAATTTTTGAAGTCAAATTTTAAAAATCTTTCAAGGTATTTAACATTTGAAGTCTACCATTTTTATGGCTCTGTATTGATAATTATTATTATCTTGGAATGTTAATGTTTTGATCATTGATTTTATTGAGGTAAAGAATAATTTTAATATCAATATCATAATATTTATCATGTATTTAATAGTTCATTTACTTTTTTATATCTTAGTTAAAATGTTTTATGACAGTTAAAATTTTAAATAAAAAGTTTCTTAACTTTCACAGTATATTGAACTTCAATGAGGAATCTAGATATTCTCGGCTATAAATACATCTCCTTCAGCAGGAGATCAAATCTGCTACATGAAGAGGGTTCTGTTAGTTAATTCCAAGTGACTAGTTCATTTGCTAAGCACATATTTTGTAGCACAACAATATTTGTAATTGAAGATAGTTAGAGATGAGACATTACATGTACATTTATGTCAAATCGTATAGCACATATTTTGCTTATCTCAGACTTCAGAAGATTTCTCACTGAATTAATAGAAGCACTTACCTTCGACTTCAGAAGATTTCTTGTTGAATTTATAAAGAATAGTTCAGTGCCAAAATATATGTACTTCAGTGTCCTTTAGAATATTTCTATAAATAAGATCCCATATGTTATTCAATTAAAAGATCTTTTCCTCTGAGAACACAAGTGATATTTTAGCAACAAGGTCTCCTTCTGTGCTTTTAAGTCATGGACATGAATACTCTTGTGATGTATCCAGCTACATGTACCACCCCATATGGCAATATTCAAGAACTCACAACTGTTTGTTTTTATTACTTGCTTTGTAAAATAATCATACCTCCTAATTATATTGGAGAAATCATTGTATCGTTCATATTGAATATGTATATTTTGTTACTCTATTTAAGCAACAAAAAAAGAGATAAAAGTCCTTACAGTGAGTGGAAGTCTTAAAACTTAGAGATATATAGCTAGCAGCATTTTACAGATAGCTGTTTTGTTAGGTATAAATCATAAGTGGGTCTTCTGAAACATCAAATTGGAGGAAGAACAGAAAAGAAGAGGAAGGAAAGAGATACCTTGATGGAGGAGCCATTATGTGGTTAGGAGAAATCTGGCACTAGGGAATTTCCCAAGAATTCACAAGGGTGACCCCAGCTAAGACACTAAGCAATAGAGTACGGGGTGTCTAAACTGGCCTTCCCCTGTAATTAGAGTGATGACTACCTTAATTGTCATCATAGAATCTCTATCTAGAACTGACAGGAGCAGATGCAAAAAAATCACAGCTTAAGCCCTGGGCTGAGTTCCTAGAGTCCAATTTTTGAGAGGGATGAACAATAATATGAGCAAACGGGTCAAGACCATGATGGGAAAACCCTCTGAAACATCTAACCTGAGCAAGTGGGAACTCACAGACTCTGGACTGACAGCTGAAGAAACTGCATGTGACAGAACTAAGCCCTCTGAATATGGGTGACAGTTGTGCGACTTGGAAAGTTTGTGGGAACACTAGCAGTTCAAACCAGTATTTATCACTACGGGGTGAACTGCTTTTTATTTTTGGAGCCCCTTTTCTATGGAGAGATACCTTGCTCTGTTTCTATATAGGGAGGAGGGCCTGGGTACTACCTTAAGTGATGTGACAGACGTTGTTGACACCCAATGGGAGGCCTCACCCTCTCTGAGGCGTGGATGGAGAGGGTAATGTGGTGAGAGTGGGAGGAGGAGAGTGAGAGGAATCTGGGATTGTTATGTAAAATAAGATTGTATTAAAAATAAAAAACAAAACAAAACAGAAACAACCAAAAAAAACCAAAAAACAAAAAACAAAAAAACGCTATGCTAGACTCAGTTCTTTTGTGTCTGAGAATCCCTTCCCAATCTCCTTCAGGTTTTATGTGGATATAGTTGCTAAATATTGGGTGTCATTTGTCAACAGAAGCTTCTGTCTTGCTTGGTTCAGCAGCCTAAATTATTACTAAGTACACACACGTCAGCTTATATTAATTATAAAATGTTTGGCTTTTTATCTCAGGTTTTTTACCTCATGGTTTGGTGCTTTGCCCAAGAAGGTATTCTCATCTGGCTTCCTCTGTGTCTGGCTGGTGACATCACTTCCACCTTCCCTTGTTTCAGAGTTCTCCTCGCCGGGTCACCCTCAGCTGTATCTCCTCCCTGCCTACTGGCCAGCAAGCATTTTGTTAAACCAATACAAATGACAAATCTTTAACATAAACATTATCCAACAGTAATACTCAAGTTTTTATTTTTAACATTATGTAATAGAATTGTCTGGACAAGGCAATCATACCAACAATATTAAATTTTGTTTTTTTCACAATAAGATTTTTATTCAAAGAAATTTAAACAAACTCCAACCACGCATTTAATACATTGGTCAAACTACAAGTGACATACTATGGTGTATTGCTTAGACTTTTTTTTAATTTATTTATTTTATTAAAAATTTCTGCCTCCTCCCCGCCTCCCATTTCCCTCCCACCACCCCCGATTCCTCTCCAGTCCAAAGAGCAGTCAGGGTTCCCTGCCTTGTGGGAAGTCCAAGGTCCTCCCCCCTCCATCCAGGTCTAGGAAGGTGAGCATCCAAACAGGCTAGGCTCCCACAAAGCCAGTACATGGAGTAGAATCAAAACCCAGTGCCATTGTCCCTGGCTTCTCATCAGCCCTCATTGTTCACCATGTTCAGAGAGTCTGGTTTGATCCCATGTTTTTCAGTCACAGTCCAGCTGGCCTTGGTGAGCTCCCATTAGATCAGCCCCACTGTCTCAGTGGGTGGGCACAACCCTCGCGGTTCTCCCTCCTTCTTATTTAGCTTCTCTAGGATCACGAATTATAGGCTCAATGTCCTTTATTTATGGCTAGAAACAAATTATGAGTGAGTACATCCCATGTTCATCTTTTTGGGTCTGGGTTACCTCACTTAGGTTAGTGTTTTCTATTTCCATCCATTTGCATGCAAAATTCAAGATTTTGCCAACTTGACACCAGTTATCTGGAAAGAAGAATATCATTTGAGAAAAAAATCTAACATTAATGTGGGTCTATAAACAAGTTGAAGTAGCATTTCCTTGGTTAATTACTGGTGTTGGGTGGGACAGCCTACTTCACTGCGGTAGTACCAACCATGCAAAGATAGTTCTGAATTGTACACATAAGCAGGTTGCACACTCTACCCTGTTTTTAGTTTTAGTTCCTGCCTCCAGATTTCCACTCTTTTAATTCTAGAAGTTATAGTCATGAATTCTCTCCATGATAGAGTGTGACCTGAGAGTTATAAATTGAAGTAAACCCTTTTGTCTCTATGACCATTTTGGTTGTGTTCTTTTTTTTTTTTTTACAGCAAAGAAACCCTAAATAGGACAGATGGTGACTTTAAATTTATTTATTGTTCATGATACTATTTGTCCATAAAATATAAATGTCTCATTAATATTTTTGCTATATGTCATATGGTTTACACAAATAAAATTATTCCTTCTTTATTCAAAATTATATGACAATCTTAAATGTAAAACAGTAGCAATATTAAATAATAAATGCTGTAACATATTAAAGTTTGAAATCACAAAATCCTTTAGAAATTTATCATATGAGTTCAAACTAAAAAAGAAACTCTATTCAACATTATTCTTTATGGCAAAACAATTATATATCAATATACAAAAAAATCACAATGGAGATTGCTCTGGGGTAAATATGAAATGATTATTCCTTGAAATTAAAATTTTGAAAATAAGATTCATTTTGTCTCCATATTTCCAAATAAAAATAGTATAATTGTGTCTTAGAAAATAATTCCAAATTGGCAAACTGTCAAATGGTGGCTTATTTAATATCAAAATTGCCAGATTCTCACTGAAGACTAATAATAGAATTATTGAATAATTTTGCAGTCACTGATAGTGTAATGGTCTTTATTTTGACACACAACCCTGATTACAGATGGAGCTGAAATATTTCTCAGTGGATCGGTTAACGGCAGGATGGGAGGGGGAAACTGCTCAATTCAATGATCCACCTTTTATGTATGAATAGAAATGGCCAGAAATATAATGAATTCAGTCTTTTAGATGCTTGCTTCATCACACCACTCATCTGCATTTTTGGAATGTTTCCTCTCTCTAGGAATCTGCCAATATGGTTATGTTCCTTGAAGAAAAATGTTTTTCAAGTGTAATGTACTTACTACATAAAACCTCATAACTCAATGTAAAGTATGAAGTTTTAAAGGCACCAAGTATTTCTAAAACTACACATCACATAAATAGGTAAGAAATGTGCGTTTTTCTTAAAGATATGCTTAGATTGCTACATATGCATTGATGTAGATATAAATATATTGAAATCCTTGTGTCACAGATTGCAAGCTTCTGTGCTCTTTCTTTTTGCAAAATTTAA
>NC_022027.1:40813915-40814317 GCF_000317375.1 Microtus ochrogaster | reverse complement strand
ATGTGTTTTTGAGATAGGGCATCCTGTAACCTAGTATATACTCAAGCTTTCTATGAAGCTTAAAATTACATTACCTCTGTTTCTACTTTCAAATTGTTGGGATTAAAGAGCTGTATTTCCATTACCAACATAATTTTTTAATTATTCAGTAGTATATTTCAGTATTTAGCAAATTTTTGGTAAGTAAAATTAGTTAATTGTTTATAAATTTTTTTATTGATTGATATATGGGTCCCTTGAGAGTTGATACATCTAAATTCTGGTGACATGTCATATTGTATTATGGACAAATATTACCTAATTGATTTTTTTGTTTTTTTTTGTTTTTTTTTGGATTTTTTCGAGACTGGGTTTCTCCGTAGCTTTTGGTTCCTGTCCTGGAACTAGCTCTTGTAGACCAGG
>NC_022027.1:40790097-40813815 GCF_000317375.1 Microtus ochrogaster | reverse complement strand
TGGCCTCGAACTCACAGAGATCTGCCTGCCTCTGCCTACCGAGTGCTGGGATTAAAGGCGTGCACCACCACCGCCAGGCTACCTAATTGATTTTGACACTGACTCTGAAACTTAAATGCAGCAAGTTTAACTTAATGGATTAGTGATATACATTATTCCTTCTTTTTTGTTTTGTTTAGTTTTTCTGAGACTGGGTTGCTTTGTAGCTTTGTAGGCTGTCTTGGAACTACCTCTTGTAGACCAGGTTGGCCTCGAACTCGCAGAGATCCACTTGCCTCTGAGATAAAAGGTGTGCACCACCATCACACAGTCTATTTTTATTCCTTCTTACCATCCGATTTTCCTTCCCTTCTCTCTCTCTCTCTCTCTCTCTGTAAAAGTTTGGAAAAATATCTTTCAATCAAATGGATCTAAGAAGCAAGATCATGTACCTATCCTAAGAACTACAAAGCAAAGTAAATCAAAGACATGGAGAAGGAAGTGTCATATTCATCACAAGAAATTCCATTAAAATGAAGTCTCTTTTGTGTTACATGGATTACATTGGCTTATCTAAAACTTCAAAAATAACGGCTTTTTGTGTTCATTAATGTGCTTGTACCCATACACACTGGAAAGGAGGGATATAAAAATTGGACTACTAAAATTTTGAATTTAAATATATGCAGAATAAAAGAAGATCAAGTTACCTGGAAGGATGGAAGAATCTATCATGTGAACAAACTCAGTAGAAGTGGGTAGCTCAGAAACACAAATAATTTGATAAACTTGAATTTTTTAGCACAGTCTATCTTGATTTTGACTTTATATTTAGCCAAATATATCTGTTTCTTCAGGGGTAGCCTGACCCTGTTTGCTATTTTGGCTATGTACACAGATCATCCTTCATGCAGCATTTCATTGTGGGAAATTAATTTGTTCATAAAATAGTAAGGCACACATGTTAATAAATCAACTGTATATTTGCTGCCAAAATATAATATATTTTGCTATATATTGTGCTAGCACATGCTCAAGGCGCAAAAAAACAATTTTAAAAATTGGTTTCAACAAAGGCCAACATTCTATTCATGAATATCATACTGCAATATAAGAAGGTAAAACAATACATAACCCCTTTCACACAGATTTCCAACTCTGAGAAATGTCAGATGTTAAAGTCCCACTTGTGTCAACCAACAATTATGCTGTTGGTAGTGGGAGAGAAAGGATTCAGCATGTGCTTCTGTTGAGTTTTTGTTTTTTTACCACATCAAAACAAATAGCCTTTACTCCTTATTCTTCAAGGTAATGAAAAAACATTTTTTTTTGAAAAGGCAAAAAAAAAAAAATGTTGAGTGTAGTAAATAAGTTGCTAAGTATGGACCCTGGTACCTGAATTTAAATCAAACCATATTTTAATAAATTTGATTGATATTACAGGTAGAAAAGAATATGATGGACTTATAGTTCAGTGATCAGAGTGGTCAATAATTATTTTTAAAATTCCAAAGTAGTGATGTGAAAAAGAAAATAACGTAAGGCTTTTAATATTCCTGGACCTGGATGAAGGGGGAGGACCTTGGACTTCTTACAGGGCAGGGAATACGGACTGCTCTTCAGACTCGAGAGGGAGGGGAAGTGGAGTAGGGGGAAGGGGAGAGGAGTGGGAGGAGGGGGAGGGAAATGGGAGGTGGGGAGAGGCAGAAATTTTTTTCAACAAAAAAATAAAATAAAATAAAATAAATGTTCATTTTATGTCATGTGCTCATATGTTTTGAAGGTATGTATGTCTGGGCACAATGTGTGTGAATTGCCCACCTTGGCCATAAAAGAGATTAGATCCCCTAGGATCGTGGTTACCGATGGTTCTGAGCCACTTGTGCATGCTGGGTATGGAACTTTAGTCTTCTCTTAGAGCAGTCAATCCTCCTAACAACTGAGCCTTACCTCCAGCCTAATGGTTTTGCTTGAATGAATATTTTAGGTTTATTTTTTGTTTTGGGTTTGTGTGTATCTGGCTATAATTTGTGCAGGTGAATGAAATACGTCTCGAGGATGGAAGAGGGCATTGTATCCTTTGGGGCAAGAATCACAGACAGTTGTGAAATTCCAGACATGGTTCCTGGAAACTGAACTAGTTCCTTTCCAAGAATAATGTGTGCTCTTAACTGATGAGTGTCAAACCATAAAATTGTTTTTTTTTTTTTTTTGGTTAAATGGTTTTCTTTTCTTTATTAATTATTAATTAAATTTTTATAATTTATTAATTAAAGATTTCTGCCTCCTCCCCGCCACCACCTCTCATTTCCCTCCCCCTCCGCCCATCAAGTCCCCCTTCCTCATCAGCTCAAAGAGCCATCAGGGTTCCCTGACCTGTGGGAAGTCCAAGGACCACCCACCTCCATCCAGGTCTAGTAAGTTGAACATCCAAACTGCCTAGGCTCCCACAAAGCCAGTACCCGTGCAGTAGGATCAAAAACCCATTGCCATTGTTCTTGAGTTCTCAGTAGTCCTCATTGTCCGCTATGTTCAGAGAGTCCTGTTTTATCCCGTGCTTTTTCAGACCCAGGCCAGCTGGCCTTGGTGAGTTCCTGATAGAACATCCCCATTGTCTCAGTGTGTGGGTGCACCCCTCGCGGTCCTGGGTTCCTTGCTAGTGCTCTCTCTCCATCTGCTCCTGATGTGGACCTTGAGCAAAATTTTAAACGTAGCAAGATAAAAAGTAAAAGTTTTTTTTCCAATACAAAGCCACTGAAAAAATAAATTCCTGACTTGAAATATCCACAGAGGAGAATATTTTTTCTCATATGTTTAGAGAAAGTGATGTGATTTCTTTACTACTTTACCATTGTTTTCCAAACCAATATTTCCTTAACACTGCACAAAGTAGTTATAACATTATGAGTGATGGATATTAAATTTACATAAAAGACATCTGTTCTAATTCCAAGTAATTTTATAAGCAATGAGCTTTTGTTCATTGTCCGTCTTTATTTGAAAGATACTCAACTGATGTAAATTTAACAAAAAGTTGTACTCTTACGTTATAATTTCTAAGATTTTAATATTTCTAGGGTGAGCCATTCCTTGTCAATGTATAACTTTCTTGGTTGAACAATAGCTTGTTATCATTTGGAAAAGAAAAAAAAAACCTATTTATTTGGTGGCTACATTTGCTTTTTGTTTGTTTGCTTTTTAATATACTACATAACCCCAAGTATGGGATCTTGAAAGTAGAAAGTATCAAAACGAAGTGCTAGCTCTGATGCTTGTTAATGTTGTGGAAGGAAAACCTGGTTGTTTGAATTCGGGTTGTTTCAAGTCAGCGAAAGTTAATGCTTACAGTTTATTTCTTCATTCATCTATGATTATGTGTGGATTGTTCACTCATTTGTTGTTATGTGTGGCATGCATGCTTTCATTTATAGGTTTCTATCATTTATAAAATTTTTACTCACTGTAAAGTTTCTTAATGAAAAATTTAATATATTAAGATATAAACTTTACTGGGTTATTATGCAAGAGCTTGTAAGTTTTCTGACACAGGAAAACTGTTGGAAATGCACTTACCTAAAACTATGTATGTTCTGAATGCAGACAATCTTTTCCAGTCACACCAGCCAGCCTTCCCAATGAAGTATGATATGATATCTTGTATTAAATTAGCAATGGAATAAACTTGGAGTTAAATGAATCATCAATCAATAAATACCTTTGCAAGCTGCTTCATGCTTTATTGACTCACAAGCTGTTTATTCCACAGTCATTGTGCTTAAGTGCAATTATCATTTAATTACGTTTTCTGAGTGTATCAAATTTTACTTTAGATTTCTTCCTAGACCAAACAACTCTGAGCTCTATATCTATTCATTAACCATGAGTTGTGTTTAGCCTTTCATATTCACCACGCTAGTCTTGATTTCTGCTTGTTCACTGGATGGATCTCACAATAGCACCTCATGAAAGCACATTTAACATGCACCCCCTAATTATCATCATAGTTATTGTTCTCATTGCTTACATCAAGATTGCTCTGAAATATAAGTGATGATGTGTGTTGGAGAAAATATAGCATATTCTGAGTCAGAGAGAACTATTGAATTTTATAAATGTAAACCATAAATACATACCTTTTGTTAAACTTATCAAATGTTCTATAACAAGAATATGATAATGAAGTGCACATTGAATATCCTTAATTTCATATTGTTCATGTTAAAATTTATACTTCACTAAAGAGCAGAGAGATACCAGAATCATTTTAAGTTTATAACTTGATGCACAAAAAATTATTTCATTTATTTTTCTATATTAAGATTTCAGAAACAAAACTTCATCATTCTTTAAATCATCTTTCGGAAATAATGGCTATTGGGTGTGATGGTTTAGAAAGAGCCTCCTCTAGAAGAAAATTCAAAATCTACAGGATATTACTTAAGAAAAGAATATTTTACTTGGCTGGAGAGTATATTAATCACTTTCCTATTTCTATGATAAAATACTGTGACTACATCCAACTTCAGAAGGCTGAGTTTACCTGGGCTTATTACAGAGTAATGAGTTCATCAAGGGAGAAATCCTTGAAACAAGAGCCAGACATCATAGCAGGAAAAGAAAGATGAGAGGTAATAAGGTCACATGTCAAGCAGAAGCATGAAGTGGAGAAAGCATACTAGAAATTGTATGAGAATTTTCATCTCAAAGTTCACTCACAGTGATGTACTTCTTCTTACAAGGATCCACCACCTAAACATACCTAAAGAGCAATATCTCATGGAACAAGGTGCCTAAGATTGTGAAGGATATATATTGTTCAAACCACTACTTTGTGACATAACATCATTTACAGCAATGTTAATACTAGTAGTATACATCTGGTGATCTTATTTTTTATGAGAGGCTAACAATATTTCTATTTCTAGAAGTTAGAAGTACTTCATGTCTTATGGAACAAAGTAAGAACCATTGATGCTATAATTCAGCCAAAACTACTTTGCTGTAGTCCTGCACAGCCCAGGTTCAGATCCTCAGAAGGGGACGGAGTACTGGCCTGAAGAAGCAGGCAGATCTCTGTGAGTTCAAGGCCAGGCTGGACTACTGAGGTAGTTCCATGACAGGCTCCACAGTTAAACCCTGACCAAAAAAAAAAAAAAAGAACTGTCTAATCACCAGATGAATTTCACATAAGTGACCATCCTGAAGAGCTTTAAATGCCTTTACATTTCAAAACAAGCACGTTTTCTCTACCTTCCAGCATTTACCTCTTTAAAAAACAAGTCTATTTCCCCTAAGTTTTACATTAAACCAATTTTAAACCAAAACAATGCTTAGCATTTTTCGTTATCTTGAATAAATATTGAGCCAGGCACATCCTGAACTTAGAAAGCTAAAAAGTGATTAACATAGGCACACATTCTCAATAACAAAGTAATTCAAAATTTAACAAAGCATATTTATAGAAATAGAAATTATTTGCCATAAACTGATTTCATACAGTTACCTTGTATTTCTCTAACTGTTCCCTTGTCTTATAAAAACACGGGTAATCTGATCAATAAAATAATTTTAAACTCAAAATCAATGCCAAAATAGCTTATCTCTCCATTTTAGGTGTATCCAAAGTTAAAGGCAAAAGATTAGTTGTCAGGCAATTGGCTAATACAAACTTATATATGCTGGTATATATCAATAAAAATACTGGTGAAAGTACTGGTAAGAAGGACTTGCAAAATGTTTTATCTTATCTATTTTTTTGGCCATGACAGTGTTTTCTTGAAATTTTATATTTCTTTTATTATCAGGTGTTTATTGGTACACATTCTAAGAATTTTTAGCCTGAGCATGTCATCTTATTCACAGATATATAACTTCTATAATTTCCATTATATTGAAAATACATTCTTTTTCTTATATAATATATCCTTATTACAGTTTTATCTTTTGCTTTCCTCCCAGTTACTTCCTACCTCCTCTCCTATCCAGATCCACGATTTACCTTCTTTCTGCTTCTCCTTGGGACAACTGCTCTTTACTGAAAAGAAACAGTGGTGAGTGGATGGCTTTGTGTGGGTAGGCAGAAAGGTTGTGGGGAAGGGACAGGGAAGAGAAACTGCAGTTGAAATATAAATAACAATAGTAATAGCAGTATCAATAATAAATAAAATAATATATTAAATATATAACAAAACATAATTTTAAAAGATAAAACAAAAACATCAAAATTAGATAGAACAAACAAACAGATGGAGAAGAGCCAAAAAAGGGCACAGAAAACAGGTGTCCAGGCAGAGGCCTAATTTTTTGCATACTCAGGAATTCTATAAAAACACAAAATTTATAAACAGTAATATATATTATGATGAGCATATATAATATATTTTATAATATGTTACATAAAATATATTTGATATACATATATAATATATGTATGTACAAAACCCGTTTGGCAAAAGGAAGAAACATTTATATTAACATATAAATTTAGAACAAGATTTAAATAGAAAAGCCTTGGCATGACATTATGAGGCAAGGAATCTCCAAAGATTCCTTTGAGTTCATTTTCTGTTAGCCATCTGCTTTGGGCATGGGGCCTACCTTTAAAAGTAGTTTGTTTCTCCAGTGAGACTCACTTACAGGAAACTTAATTTTTATTTAAAGTGTTATCAATTGAAGATGGCTTCTGGATTAGGGATGGGACCAGATGTCCGCTTTTCCTCTCAGCAATAGGATCCTGTCAGGTGCAGACCCATGTAGGCCCTATTTATGCTGCCTCCGTCTCTGTGAATTTTATGTCCATATATATGTTGATTTAGAGGATCTTTTTTCCTTGGGGTCTCCCATTGCCTCTGGCTCTTACATCCTGTCCACCTCACTGAGAGGAAGGGTTAAATGAAGACTTTCCATTTAGGACTATTTGTTTTGTTCCTAAGTCTTTTATTCTCTGCACGTTTTCTGGCTGTGGGTTTCTATACTTCTGCTGCAAGAAGAAGCTTCTCTGATGATCACTGAACAAGATCCTACTCTATTAGTACAGCACAATGTCACTAGTAATCATCTTATTGCTTTGTACTTTTAGTATGATAGTAGTATTTGGTTATAATCTAGGTTTCCAGGCTATCTTGTACCACATTATTTGTAACCCAAGATGTCTACAGCATTGATTAGCATATCTTTCAGGCAGGACAGGGTTGCATAACAAAGACTTTGTACATGGATTAGTGTTTATTTTTCTCATTTGGTAGCATGAGATTACCTTCATCTACCAAAGACACTAGACTGCAGAGGTGAAAGTTCTATTTGGACACCATCTTTACTATTCCATGTTCAATAAGTTATGTAGATTTTGTCTTTAGCAATGGGGCCCTGCTTGTCAGTTTATTAAGAGCAACCTATGGTCTTTGCAACAGCCTTGGTTGTTTGGGGTTCCATGGACACTTTGGGGCACCAACTTAATTAGATGTAACCAAATTCCAATGCTGGAGGCCTTGTTTGTTGACAAAAAATGTTCTGTTTTGTTTCTGTCTCCCCCAATATTTGACTGTAAAATTTAGTTCACCTTCATATATGTATATATTTCTCAAAGCTTTTACTCTATTAGGTTTACAAATGACTTCTTCATATGGTCCTCACTGTTAATTGTCTGTTTCATTATTCCCTCCATATATGCCCTTCTTTCCTCCTCCCAGTATGATCTTCTGATTCCAGACCTCTGAATCATCCATCCATAACTTTGTCAAGTATAGTCCAGATCTAAGAGGATAAACATAAATATTAAAAGTTTATCAAAATAAGATTAGCAGGTTCTACCCTAGGAGCTCTGACCTCCAGCTATAGACTTATGGCCTGTATTACAGTATACAGCATGCAGGCCCGTAATCCAGCCAGAGAGAAAACATTAGTTATTCCATTACAGTTGTGCAATTATTACACTAGTGGACACACCTTGCCTGAAGGTCAGTGTTAGAGTTTGTAGAGTTCAGCTTTTATTAAGATATTTGCTGCATTTATTACCACATTGCCTGCCTTGCTCATTCTGGAGGAAGGAAAATTATATAGCAGTTACTTTGATATTGATTACTTTTTGGTGTGCAGCCAAAGTGTGTAGTTTCTCTGGTAATAAAGCTTTAACATATGCATATTATTTAGGAGGCATGTAGGTGTTGTGCTCATAGATAAGGACTAGAGAAACAAAGAAATGTTAGACACATAGGGTAATCTCTTCAAAGGAATAAATGAGACATGTATAACATATTTTGAACCCAGAAGGCTGGGTATATGGTTAGTTCACGTGAACTTTCCCAGACACTTGTCTTAAGCCTTTTTTATCTCAGTAAGTCTACAGTGCTACCCTGCTTTAGATCCTTGTATGAGTATTGTTTACCTTAATCTACCTTCTTCGTTAATCTGTAGAACCTGTATTTACGGAAGAGGGTTTATTTACTTTATAAAAGTTTTAATGTATTCAAGTCTTTGTTATAATAAATTTACTTATTTATTTCACATCCTGACCACAGCTTCTCTTTCCTCACATGCCCTCTACCCTCTAGCCTCAATGCACTCATCTGTTACTATTTATAGAGGGGCGAGTCTCTTGTATCAACACTTCGCTGGCCATGGTATTTCGGAAATCCCCAAAATGTAATGAGTGATCAAGGTCATGTCCTACAGCCTTTGCTGTTTCGGAGACCTCTGGGGCCTCCTTGACCATATCTCATAAGACATACTGGCTAGCTTTTCACCAAGTTGGCAGGAATGAGAGTCTTTTGAGAGAAGGATAAGACAATTGAGAAAATCTCCATAAGATTGGCCTCTGGGGACACCTGTGGGAAGGTTTGTTTTTTTTCCTTGATGGGGGATGTCAGAGAGCTCAGCCCATTGTGGGTGCTGCTGCTGCAGGGTGTGTGCTCTTGGGATGAATAAGAAAACAGAATAAGGTAGGAGAGAGCAAGCTAGCTACTAAGCAGCCTCCCTGTTTGGCTGTTTTTTCAATTGCTGCCTCCAGCTTCTTGTGTTTTGAGTTCCTGCTCTGACTTCTTTTAGTGATGGAGTGTGATCTGAAGTGTGTAAACTGAAATAAATCCCTTCCCCCATAAGCTGTTTGTGATAAGCTGTTGTGTGTGTCTGTACGAGTGATAGAAAACCTAACAAAAAGAGGAGAAATCTCATGGCTTGCACTATTGTCTTCATTTAATAATTTATGTTTTCTGGGAACAACATTGTCCTTTTATGCATGATACCTCCATTTGATTTTTTTTCAAACACATTTTAAGTTAGAATAATAATTAGTGAATTTCAAAATGTAGTTTTCATAATCCTTCCTTTTGCTTCTGGATTCCTTGAAAGAATGAGTTTTAAGAACTATGAAAATTGCATCTGCAGCAAGGTAGCTTTTTCTATGTCTCCCTGAGAGGCTGGCATCCCAAGGCCAAATTGTCTCATTATGCTATGTTAAGTTCTGTGAAAGGTGAATGTAGGCTTCACAATTGCATTTATTTCATAGCAATGATATGCAGTCTATTCCACTACAGTTGGACAGTTTTTGGATTTCTCTGTTTCCTCGAAAGCCTTAGAAATTAATAAGCATTAAGATTATTTTTTCTCAAATGAAATTTACTATTGCTAAAACAAATAGGCTGTAATTTATGGTTCACTAAATTAAATTTGGTGTGTTGTTTTAAGTCTTTATATTCACACATATGTGGTCAGTGTAAGATTGATCTCTTTTCTATGAAGAAAGTTTCAACTCTATCCCTTTTTAAAAAGGACAATGAAGAAAGCAAACCTCTTTCAACTCTGACTTGTACTTACACATCTGTAATGGGCAAGTGTAAAGTAAACCTCTGTATTTTGTCTGAAAATAAGACTAGATTCCACTAATATTCTCCTAATATTAAAAGAACCTAAAATTTCACTAGATAATGTGTACATATCCATCTTATTGTAGTTATGAAGAGTAAAACCCACTTGGCATGGTATAGTTCCATATGAAATAAAGGCTAAAATCTTCCATAATATGGGTTGATCTTAGCTTGCATTTATAGTTTTACATGTAACAGCTTGGCAATTTATTTTCATTCAAAAATATGCGAAACACATGTGTAGACATGTTAATATTGAAATAAAAATGATCATAGATGTATTTTTTCAGATAAATGGAAAATCTTATATAAAATGTCTTATTGTAATATAAAGAATTTGTTACACCCTAGCCATGTTAAAACTTAAGGATTTATATTCACTCCATGTAACATCCTTGTCCTATAAAATTACAAAATAGCCAGAATTTCAAATAATGCAGAAGATATACATGAGGGGAAGGAGCTGCTTTGTCTTCCTATGTTATGATGCTCCATGTTTTTTACCATTCATGACCTCTTTGTCACCCTTACATGATGCATGTGAATGGTGTATAATGTGCACTCATTTGTGAAATAGATGATCACCCTATTTAAGTATGTGTAGTTTAATAATAAAGTAGAATAACAGGGTCATCAGTACACATCATAACTCTCACGTCACACATTTTATTGTACTTTTAATTATGTAAATAAATATTTAAATTTCCATGACAGACCAAAATTTGGAGTTTCTGGGTATTTAATATAAAATGCTAATATGAGAAGAGGGAGAAGAAAGACCTCTTTGAAAACTGGTACCAAGATGAAAGTATTTTAGGAAAAAATAAATAAAGAAGCACTCCCACTATTTTGAGTTATTATAATATGAGTCTGTATAAATATGACTTCGTATCACAGTGGAATTCTAAGAGTGAAGGTAAAGGATGTATTTCAGCATTATTTCACCGAAAGAGCAAAGTTACCAGGACATTTAAAGCAATGCAGAAGAGCCATCCATCGAGGAATGTTTGGAGGATGCATTAACTATTCAACAGTTTCACTTGGACAGGGAGAGTTTGAAAGCCAGACAATAAGAAAAAGTAGCACTGGGAGGTATTTCTGACAACTACAATAGCAAAACCAGAGATATGGATAGGTTTTCTACAGAATAGGGCCTACTTTAGTTTTGATAATAAATTCAAATTAAATAAATGTGATACATAATATAAATTACTATGTTCAAGAACTGCACATTGATAGTACAAATTAAAAACAATATATAATACATTTAAATGGTCACATGACTTAGATATAATAATGAATGTGTGAGAGAGAGCCAAGGACTGAGGTAGAACTAAGACAAAGACAGGAAAAGAGTAAGAGAAAGGGAATGCATAAATGAAGCTTACCAACTGTCTTTTCTATGAAGGTGATACAGTTTGCGTAGAAAATCCATTAAAGGATATTTAATAGTGCCTCTCTTTAGGCACTATTTTTGTAGGCTGGAGCTTGTAAGTGGTTGGATTTACCAGAGAAAGTTGGTTGGAGAAAGCAATTGAAGTTTATATCAAACTGCACTGCTAGACCAAGACTCCCTGCTTCCCATGTTCCACGTGAACAAGCTACTGTCTCTCACTCTTGTGCCCATGTATTCCCTACCTTGAAAGCTTAAATCCTTCTAGACATCAGCTAAAAAAATAAACTTTCCTCATTCTTTTTTTGTATGGTATTTTAATCAGAGTAACACAAAATTATCTAAGGCTATGTAGCACATTGGAGCATATGAAAGAAAGTAGAATAACTTGATGAAATTATGTTGATGATGAAGAAAACCACGCCAGGCAAATTAAAACTCAATGCATGCATGCTGAAGTGGCACACATGCTGTAAACTCAAGGAGTCCAAAAATAAAACAACAATAATCTACTTTTGCTACAGTGGTTTATGTAGAATATTGGAGTCCAAGTATATGAGAAATTGGGTTGGATTGTGACATAAATAACTGTATAGACTTTATATTTTACTCTGAGTAATTGGTGAAACCATTAAGGATTTCTGTGAAAAGAAATAGCATAAAGTCTCCAACATGAACAACTAAATACTGCCTTGAAAATAGACAGCAAAAACAGATTAGGGAGACTTGGAAACTGTTGCAGTGATCTAGATGAATGATAATTTTATCTTGAAACAGAGTAGGAGAGATAGAGTTAGTAGAAAACATTTAGATTTTGAAACCAGCAGGAAACACTGACACACTGATTGAAGAGTACAAGCAAAGGGAAGTCTAGGAGGACACCGAGTTATTAGGCTTGACAAAACAAAATGATCATGACCTGAGATGGAGATATACGAGCACAGCAAATCTTAAAGGAAGACAAGGAATTCACTTCAGGACATGATAAATCCCAGTACTGGTTACACATCCATGTCAAAGTGTCAAAAGAGATTCATACTATTTCTGAATTCCAGTAGAGTAGTTCATGATAGTAATATTTGATATAGGGAGACAGGAGAATGGATGATATCATCAAGAGAGTCAGTAGGATGAAAAACTAAGGTCATCCAATTGATAAAATTGGAAGCATTCCAAAATTACTGAAGTGAGTCAAAGGAATGAAAAGCTATTGAAAACTGGGAGGCGGTGACAAGCAAGAAAATAGCAACTCTAGAAGTGTGTACTGGGATAAGACTTAAATAGATACATTATTTTATAAGTGGAAACAGCTACATTTTGCCAAATGCTGCTGAAATGTTAAAGAAAATGTCAAGGGAATGTCAAAGGTAGGACTGAGAAAAGAAGAGGTCATTGTGAACCTTGACAGAAACCTCTCAGGAGGGGAAGATATCAGCCTAACAGGAATAGGTTCAGGAAATGATGGGTAGAAATTGGAGGCACAGAATCAAAATGAATGATTTTTCTATTAAGGAGAAAGCCAGAAGTACATACAAAAGGAGCGAGGGCAGACACACACAGGGAAAAATCCTCAAGTCTTTATTGCTATGGAATTGTGGTTGAAAAATCATTGTACTCATTTCATGAATAAAGTGTAAACATGGCATTGGACTACAATCTTATTCTGTTCTATAAGAATCTTTTTCCTGATTACAGGAGTCTAACTTCCAGCTTCACAAATTCACCACTTGGATCTTAGACAACAAGTACTTTTAGATAACTACTCTTGTCTGCTATTTTATATATTTCTCTAGATAAACACCTCACTTCTAATCCTGTCTTCAATTAAACTCACACATAATGGATATTTTAAGATATATGCCTACATATTTATAAGTATCATTTGGTAAATTTAAATATTTACTTTAACAAATTCATTTCATTGTTTTGATTCTTAAAGTGAATATGTACGATCGGTAAGAAATTATACTCCTGGTCCTTTTGGACCAGAAAAAAAAAGGAACACAAATATTCTTGCTATACCCAAGTGAAATAACTCTAGATGGTCTCAGGAATGATCTTTAGAACTTGTTGCTAGAGTTCAAGCCTTGTTTTGCAGAGTTTGTCAGATCTCAAGGCACTGGAGAATTCACCTTTCTTCTCTTAGGATACAGTTCTCAAAAGATCTTGTTAGTAAGTACTGGGAAGGACCTTCTTTGAACTAGCCAAAATTCTAACTCTGGAATCAAGTCAGCAAAAGATAACAAAGATCTGGTATGAGCCTGCTCTGAGAGTCTCCTTATCTGTGTATATAAGTCTATTACTTAATACTACTACATACATTATATTTTGGCAAAATATTAATATTTTCATATAGAACTTTTGTTTACTTTATATTGTAAAAGCCTACATTTATATTCTTTGCCAATAATTTTATAACATTATTTACATTTGATGAAAGCATAAAAAGCAAACGTGCTGAAACCTCAGTGGAGAACACATTTTATTTATGAAACAGCACATTACTGAACCCTGACTAGATCACATCAATATTTGATTAAAATTCACTAGATACAGTCTGTCTTCTAGATCTCTTTTTAAAATTTTACTTGCAAGATGATTAACTTCAGCCAAGATGGTATTTTTTACATAAAGCCTTAATTAAATAGTTTTCTAGCTTGCTTATACATTCTATTGTTTATGTGAAATTAAATTACCATTCATACTGTTTAAAAAGGTATGGAGAAATCAAAAATTCTAATAACTGTGTTCTTCTCAACCTTTTAAGGCCCATTGTTTTCTGTAGCCACTGGTTAATATAATCTATCAGGTCTGAGACATTTAAAATGAAATTTAGAAATTGTGAGATCTTATACACTCAAAGTAAGTCCATATTTAGAATACTGAATGTGTGCGTTCATAAAGTTGAATTTATAAAATGCATTAATTTGTTGAAGGAGCTGTGGGCTGTGTTCCTGCTGCCCTGCTCCTGGCCGCCAGGCTAGCTTTTACCCCAAAATAATTACACGGAAACTCTATTCTTTTAAACACTGCTTGGCCTATTAGTTCTAGCCTCTTAATGGCTAATTCTCACATCTTGCCTAACCCATATTTAGTAATCTGTGTAGCACCAGTCTTACCGGGAAAGATTCAGCATGTCTGACCTGGCGGCTTCCTTCATCACGTCTGCCCTGGAGAGAAGAGGCATTGGTGTCTGTCTCACTTTCTCTTCCTCCCAGCATTCTGTTCTGTCTACTCCACCTACCTAATTTTCTGTCTTTTCAGGGCCAAGGTAGTTTCTTTATTTAAGCAATGACCTTCCTCCATCATTAATTTACCTAATTCTTACGGTGAATACATTCAGCTCTTAATACATATGCTCTCATTTCAGAAAGGAGAATACCTATTTGATTCTATTAGGGTAAGTAACATACCTTAAAGCGCTACATATGGTCTGCATGAGAAACTGAGCTGTTGTGATGGCATGTACCTATAATTCTAGCTCTTGTGAAGTGGAGTCAGTTTAATCAGGAATTCAGCGTCATTTTGTACTATACAGCATGTTAGGGGTCAGCTGGGCATACACAACATCCGGGCTCAAGTAAATAAATACAATACTGATATCAAACACTTGATCTTATTTCCAACCATGTGTTATAAATTCTGGTAGTATTGTTCTAAGGTGTTGTTTCCCACCACCAGATCTATGAAGTATAGGGCTGTCATCCTTCTCCAAGCTCTTCATGGTTGCAAAGCCCTGACTCATTACGGTTTTAGTTCTTACATGATTACTTTCCTTCTGACTCTTAAAAAAATACATAAATGATTTTTGACTGCAAGGAGCAGACAATAAAGGACATAGTTACCCGAGAATGTAGTTAGAGAGGACAAAGGGAGACAGTAATTTCAAAAATCTCTCTCAGAGAGAAGCTTACTCAAAGAAGCTCACAGTCCAGGTGTGATCCAAGTCTAGAGAAATTGTACCAGTTAGGATAAATTTTCATGTTTCTAGGAAAGTATTACTATTTTAAACGTAACATAATCCTTAGCATACTGATTGCAAATAGGCAATATACATACATTGGTCATATCCTAAGTTGCTTCTAAAATATTTACCACAGTATTTGTGGTTTTTGTTTTATTTTAAATTGTTTACAATTTAGCTGCACATATTTGGGGATTTCTCTTGATCTACTTATTCAAAGTTAAGCTAATGCTTTATATAACTAAAGACAATTGCGTCTTAATCATTTTTGGGGAGAAAACTTTATTTTCTTACACTCTGCATCTTTCTTTTCCAGTTGAAATGATATTCTTGTCAGTAGCCTTATTACCATAGAGACTCAAAGCAATGAGTAAGATACTTATTTTTTTTTGTTAGATATTTGGAACAAAATGAGTCTTAACCTGCCACTGTTTCCCAGAGCAATATACCTTGGCAGAGTATAGTGTACACTGAATAAACTACCTCTTTCTAAAATATAGTTTGCTGGGTTTTGATAAACATATGTGCTAAAAACCTCATCATGATGAAAATAATAGAAATTCATCACTGCCAGAGGTTGAGAGAGGGCTCAATTATTAAACCCATTGACTGTTCTTTCAAAGGAATAGGTTTGTTTCTTAGCACCCAAATGGCAGCTCAAAACTATCTATCATTATAGTTCAGGAAACCTGACACCCTCCTCTTGCCTTCTTGGGCAATATATGCCCATGGAGTACATACTCACATGCAGGCAATGCATGCATACAATTCAAATAAATAAATAAATAATATTTTAAGAAGAAATTCATCACTACAATGTTTTTCTGTATCTCTTTGCACATGTAATTTCCCTGCTATTCTTTATATATAGTGAGTAGTATGTTTTATTTTGAGTTTTCACTACTATTTATAATTATAGACTTATAAAAATTGAATTTTATTGTAAATCTGTATAGGTATGTTGACTTTCATTTAATTGTTAACTCATATTTCATTTTATTACTATATGAAAATATTTGCTTTTTGTCATATTAGTAGATATATAGATTATTTCTACTTTTCAACTTTGTCACGAGTATTTTTGATATTTCAATATAAATAGCTTGATATCATGGCTAGGAGCTTAAGTGTCCAGAAAGGTTCATGTTAAAGACTCAGTACTGAGCCTTTAGGGATAGAGTTCTTAATGGGTGTGGCTTAGTGAAAGGTGTTCAAGAAATTGGAAAAGTGCCTTTGAGGAGAGTCAAAAACCCAATATTGTCTCTCATTTTCTCTGCCGCTATTTGATCATGCAGTGATCAGATTTCCTCCATTTCTAGGGTTCCCATAAAGATGTGTTATCAAAGGCCTAAATGCAATGAATTGAAATTTCCAAAACTGTAAACTAATAAGCCACTTATAATAAATAATTGCACATCTCAGGTATTGGATCTTGTGATTAAATGATTATTAGCAGTATAAATTTACTTTCCAATAGCGCATTTTAGAATCTAGAATTGAATAATAGTTTCTTCTTCTGTGTCTATGGGCATTATGTTTATAGATAATAATTACTTTCCATCCATTACTGCTCCTTGCTTTCTGAGTGAATATATCTTCATGGATGGATTGACAAATGCAGCCATACCAATTAACATGTATTATTAACAATTATTTCAACCTAGTCTCAGTAATGTTTATTACACATTGTTGAATTCCAAACTATCAAAATCTTTTTTGAAAACTTTTATTACTTTTAAATTTGAATGTTTCAGCATGTCAAATTTCAGAACAGAGAAATATGTCATGAGAAATTATCTTTTAAAATAACTAATTATAATATCAAAGTTTTGATATAAAATACAATATATACTTAGAATTAAAAATAAATGATACTATATTTTCAAATAAATACTGAACACTTGACACTCCATTGATTTTAAGAAAATATTTTATAATTTGACTATAAAATAATTTTCTTCCACTTTACCGTGTATTTTGTGCTATCCCTTAGAGATTAGAAAAATAATTCTAAGTTTTCTCCGCATAGTATATGCTTTTCAAACTATCAAAAAGTTGGATATATAAAGCATAAAATTGTATACATAACCATGATTAAAGATTGTGAGAAATTCATCGTTGTAAGGTCAGAGTTTGTGGGCTCCCATTAACTCAGGTAAACTCTTTCAGTGGGTCTCCCCATCATGGTCTTGACTTCTTTGCTAGTATTCTCACTTCTCCCACTCTTCAGCTGGACTTTGAGAGCTCAGTCCAGGGCTCTGCTATGGATATCTGCATCTGCTCCCATCAGTTGCTGGATGGATATTCTTTGATAACATTTAAGGTAGTTATCAATCTGGCCAGCATAGGACCAAACTAGGCCCTCTGAACATGGTTGACAGTTGTGTGGCTGGGGCAGACAGTGGGGCCACTGGCAGCCAGACCAAGATTTATCCTTACTACTTGTATTGATTTTTTGGAGACCATTTTCTTTGGAGGGCTACCTTGCTTAGCATAGATATAGTGGGGAGGTCCTTGGTCCAATTACAGAACAGTGTGTTGGACTTTGTTGACTCCCCCATTGGAAGCCTTACCCCCTCTGAGGAATGCAGGGGGGGTGGGATGAGTAGAAGGTGGAGGGAATGGGAGGAAGGAAGGAAGGGTGTGGGAACTGGAATTGGTATGTGAAATGAGAAAAGATTGTTTTTAAAAAATAAATTAAAAAATAATATGAGAAATCAACATTTAATATATTTTAGGTTGAATATGGCCTCTGTTTTAATTGCCCTAAAAAAGTAAAATCATGTTTATATGTTCAACCCATTTTTTTCCTTTCTGAGGTGGTACTCAAGGACTGGAACAGTTCAAACATAGCTTTGGGAGCTGGTAGCAGCAATGTAATTGGACTGTAGGAGAGGCAAAAGACTCATAGCTGACCCATTAAAGAAACTTCCCTTGCTTTTTATTATAATGAATTTATAAGAAATGTGATTTGATAAATTGTATGTTTATTGTTAATTTTCATGCTAGAATTGTGGTCTGAACCTGTTAATGTTTGTAGCTACTTTGTTTCACTATGAAAATGTTCCTGATTAGAAAAAGATTAGAACTTATCTGAGAAAAAATTGACATGATGTCAATGAATCCTCAGATTTTCAGATGTTTAATATGACAAATTTGAATTTTAATGCAGCCAAAATCTGTTAAAGACACCCTAGATCAAATTAAGTATACCATCCCATCTTGGACATCCGCTTTTCTTTTATTAGGCGATATTATGACCATAAGACCATGAGTATCATAAAGCATCATCTGCCTGCCTATGATTATCTGGTTGCTTGTGAACTCTTTAAATGGGACGTTGGCTCAGAAGTGTATGGCATTCATACACACTCTACCCTAACTTTTTATGAACAGAGGCTAGTAGTACATATCAGATTAGATCTTTTTCCATCCAGGAAACCTAAGACAGAGTATACCTGACAGTATGTATGTACTAATGATGATAAATTTGGATGGTGGAAGAAGACAACCCAAGACAAGGACAGTAATCTGTTCTGTAGCAGAAACCCAGATTTTAATAAATCATTTAAAATATGGACAGTATGTGAGAACCTATGTATGTGGATTCATTCCATCCTGACCAAAGATTAGCAAGTTCAGGCCTAGTCTTGCTTTTTTAAGGGTACTGACAGCATGTTTGACCCAAGATGTGGCTGCTAACAATTGCTTTGAATAGGGTGTGGTTATTTGATGCTTTGTGTATTGAGAAGGTGAATATTATATTTGTCTCTTGTATAATGGCAAAAGTCTTTTATCTTGTCTCTCCTCTTTGAATTGTGGTATATAAAACCTATGAGAATCAACATGATTTTCCCTCCCAACTCTATCCCATGTCTCTGTCTTTACTTTTGTATCTTTATTTTTCTACCTGCAATTTCTCAATGCTAATGTTTCCCTTCAAGCAAGGATAAATAAACTTGGCAGGACCCAGCTGTTGTTGTCACCTGGATGTGGGATATGGCACTCCACAGCATAGTGAAACTGAACTTAAGACTTTTTCTATCTAAGGGATACAGAATAAATCCACACCCATGGTGCTCTGGTCACTCCCTTTATTCTCTTTTCTATTTTTCTGTCCTCTAATTTTCTTCTAAGTTCTAATTATTTCTAGTTATCCTTCATTTCAATTCTCTGTTCCAGTTCTCTTTATCCCAACTCATTGGTTCCAATCTGCTGTTTCAATTCTCTCTAGTTCAAATTCACTCTTGTTTCCTTGTTCACCTAGATTAAATACACTTATTGTTGGAAGCTCGAGGCAATAGGGAAAAATTTACAAGAGTTACATCTCATTGATCACAGCACATTTCTTGGGTAAACGATAAGGATAGAGCCCTTTGCCATGGCAATGCAAGGTTTCATGGTTTCTGGTTTAAGACTTATCAGAGGTCGGGGGCAGAGTTCCTAGTGAGACAAGCTGTGAGACAGAGGCTTTGATCAACCAGACTTGGCAAGCGAAGGACTGGCGTGATGTTTAAGGTTATTTTGTGTTAGTAACATCGGTTAGACGTCTGCAATTCTGATCTTTTGGATATCTGTAAAGCTTTTAATTTATGATCCATTTACAGAAACATTCAGTCTACTTTGAACTTGCATTGGCGTGAAAATGAGCTGTGTGTAGCTTGTCTTGGACTTGGGAGAAATTGTTGTTTTTTTGTGTTAGTCTAAGTAAAAGAAATAGCAGGCTTTTAAATGTCCTACAGTCCTTGTGGGACAATAGATCTACTTATGAAGCATATCTTAGTATATTTTCTATGCATCAAAATTATACATCTTAATGAGAAGTCATCTTCCTGATCACCCAAGGATGTATGTACCCATAAGATTGAGATGCAATCATGAGATTACATATTCATATCATATGAAATTACACACTACCGTGCAAGTACTTGGAGGACACCATAGCTGCTTTAGCAAATGTGAAATTATAGAAAGGAGCAATATTTTCCAGAGTCCATAATCCTTTAGGCCCTACCCAGATGGAATGTTCCTCTATCAAAGAATCATTTTTCAAATGTGTTGACCTCTGAAAACTAGTTGTCACCTGTTGCAACTCCCATGGCCTCTGACAAGTTTGGTTGTCTCTGTTGTACTGCCCTGGTGGGCTGCAGTGCCTGCTATCCTAGTGTGGGAAGTCTTTCTGTATATGTGTTGCTTTTATTGGTTAATAAATAAAGAAGCTGCTTTGGGTAGGGAGGAATAGAGCTAGGCAGGGAAAACTAAACTAAATTCTGGAAGAAAGAAGGCAGAGTCAGGGAGAAGCCATGGAGCTGCCAGAGAAAGACACAAACTGCCAGCTAGAACCTTGCCAGTAGGCCACAAGCCTTGTGGTAAAATATAAAATAATAAAAATGGGTTAACCAAATATGTAAGAGCTAGCTAGTGATATGCTTAAGTGATTGGCCAAGCAGTGATTTAAATAATATAGTTTCTTTGTTTTTATGTTGGGAGTCTTGGTGGCCAAGGAATGAACAGGCGGCCCTCTGACAGCACTCTCCTGAGTGTTGTAGCTTTCAGAGATAGCTCTCTCACTATTAGACCACAGCGCCATCCCTCCCACTATTATGACCACAGTACCAGCTCTCCCACTTGCCTCACTGAGCCAGGTCTGAAGTTGTGAGCATGGGAAAGTGGCCTCAATTTCTCACTGGTCTTGTTATCACGAGAAGGGGAAAGATTTCCTCCTGATTGATAATCAGCACCTGGGAAAGGTAGGCGAGCTGACCTAGGGTTATAAGCGTAGTCGAACAACCCCTGACTCCCAGCAGCTGCAACTCTTAATAAAGCATGCTCTGCACCAGGCTAGGGCAGCACAACACATGAAACTGTGAACATGGGACAGCTGCTCCCATTTCTTATCTGTCCTGTGGCACCATAGGCAGGTACATGAAGCCCTCCCCCTGCTCATCAATGCCTGCCACAGGTCAGTGCAATTCTTATTCCATCTAACATGGGAGAAACAAAGGACACTTACTGGACAAGAAGCTGAAGTAAACAGAGACATTCAATCATTAGTATATCACTTCATCATATTTAATATTTCAATTTTTGGATTCGTGTATATGTGCTAGTCATATGCTCTGGTTCTTTGCTAAAACTCTGGAGTGGCCAGGAATACAGGAGAAGAGTGACATTTAGGCGCCACTGAAATTTTATTAAAGCAATTGTTCTCCACCTGTGGGTCATAATCCCTTTGGGGGAGATCACATATTAGTTGACCTGCTTTTCAGACATTTACACAACTATTCATAGCAGTAGTAAAATTATAGTTATGAAGTAGCAATGAAATTAATTTTGTGGTTGAGGGTCACAGCAATGTGAGGAGCTATATTAAAGTGTCTCAGCATTAGGAAAGTTGAGAACTGCTGTATTACTCAACTCCATTTTTCTAATTGTGATTTTTATGTCACATATGATTTATTGTTAATCTGTCTATTTATTTTACATCCCAGCTGCAATATCCACACAGTCATCTTCTCCCATTCCTACCACCCCTTCTTTGTTCCAACTGCCTAATCTATACTTCTGCTTCTGTTCAGATAAGTGAAGGCCTCCAATGGGTATCAATAAAACATGACATATCAAGTTGCAATAAAACTAAGCACCTTCCATGTATTAAGACAGGGCAAAGAGTCCCAGTATTAGGAGCAGGGTTCCAAACGCCAGCAAGAAAAGTGAGAGCAGCGCCCTGCTTGCATTGTTTGGAGTGCCACAAGAGGACCAAGCTACTGTAACATATATGCAGGGAGCATATGGCAGTCCCGTGCAGGCTCTCTGGTTGTTGGTTCATTCTCTGTGAGCCTACGTTAGTTGACTCGGTGAGTTTTCCTGTGATGTCATTGACCTCTCTAGCTCCTACAATACTTCCTCCCTTTAATCTTCATGATTCTCTGAGCTCGGCCTTGACTGTGGATCTGTATCTGTTTCCATCGGTTGCTGGATGAAGACTCTCTACATATCATAAGATTATGCATACTTAATCTAATGGTGCATGTTTTAAGTTTATTTGTATGATAGGAACATGCAAGCATATACTAAGTTATCTTATTATCAATGTAAACTAGGTCATATACTGGAATTTAGTTTTCTCTGAATTCAGTGTGCTTGAAAATAAAAGGTTATTTTATGTGAGCTAGCAGAGTTAAGTGTGTATTTCTTCATTTATTTTTTGTTCTGTTTCCTTATGACTCTAGGCCATAAAACTGCATCTCCACTTGGGCTCCCACAGTAGTGCTAGCAGGAGAGAGAACACCCTATATTTTGGAAACACTGAGAATTGAATGTTTCAGCCTGAAATAACATAGTATTTCTCCTGTTTCCTCAATAGCTAGTGTTAGAAAAGTCAAATTCAAGATGCTCAGCAGGCTCAGTCTTCTACATGTGTAGCAGGAGTGGTTATGAGCAAGTGGTACATAAGGGCCCTGCACTATCTGGAAAATACCTCAGGCTTACAACATCAAAACAGATCACTGGGTAATATGACTTATATTTGCTATTCCTTACTGTAGTTTCATCAGAATGTATGATTAATTACATTTTAAATTTAAAATAATCAAAACTGATATTCTCCAAAATTTTATTAACTGAATTCTTCATGAAGGCTGTGACATAGTTAAATATTTTAGACAAAATTTCTACAGTGATTTTGACTGAAACACCATGATAAAATATGGAAACTATGAAAAATGATAATGACTAAAATCATGCATGAAGCTTTCTTTCAGATGTTAAGTACTTGGTATATCTCATCAGGTCTCTCGTTAAAAGCTGAGATGATGAATCTTTCATGATTTAACTCTGAATTCTGAGATTTATCTGTCAGTGTGTGTTTCATTCTAAGTTTCCCTTTTCTGGAAACTTGCTAAATATATAATTACTAAATTTCTAAATTTCGTCTAATATCTGCAACAGACATTCTTAAAGTGATATAATAAAATTATCGGTAATATAAAGCAATTGGAAGAAACTTCATTTCTGATATTTTTCACTTCCCACATGCAATTGGTTTGGTGGAATGATTGAAATTTTTTATTTGAATTATTTAGTTCATGAAACATAATCTACTCTGAGTAAGCAAAGAGGAATCAAATATTACTAGTGCCACCAATAACATTGTAAATAACACTTAATCAAAAGAAAATTAAATAAGGAAAAGGAATCTGCCTTGGATTTATTTTTATTTCTGTGATAAATAACTTGATCAAAAACAATCAAAAGGATAAAAGTTTATTTGAACTCACGTCTTCAGGTTCAGTTCATTATTACAAGTTGCAGGAAGACAAGTTTAAACAAATAGTCACACCAAATTTAGTCAAGAACAAAGAGTAAAAGAATACATACATGTTCAGTTGATTGTTGTGTTCTTTTTATGTGCTCAACTATTATAAAATTTAGTACCGCTAACAGAGCAAATGATGTCACCCACCGTGGGATGAATCTTTCTATCTCAATTAAATTAATACAAATAAACAGACCTGCATGCA
>NC_022027.1:40764789-40789672 GCF_000317375.1 Microtus ochrogaster | reverse complement strand
ATTATCTGTGCTTAATGAACAAGATGGTATAATCCTCTGGTCTATAAAGATCATGAATTACTAGTGATTCCTTCTAGATTTCTCAAATTTATATGAGAAAACTTATTAAGAAAAATAATAGGAATTAGTTTTGTAAAAATCTTACTGTCATATAGTACAAACATTCAAGTTTATTTTCACTGTAACTACAAAACCTTCAAAGTATCTTGCTATGACTAGTGTTTATTCATGTTTCCTTTTAAATGTCCTAATTGCTATTTTAAAAACTCCGTTTTCCCAGTGAGTGATCATAATCAATATGGAGTTAATTAATTCTTCATTTAACTCAACTGGAAATAAACTGTTAAGCCATTATGATATCCAGTCATTTAAACATTGGCATGAAGAGGTCAAGAATATTTGAAGCAATGTTTTCAAAGACATATATTATTCCAAGTTAGCATTAATTTTCAATTAACATTCACATATAAAAATAAAAATAGCCAAATCATTCATCACCAAAACTACTTTTTGTTTTCCAAAAACAATTAGAGCATATCAAATTTAAAAGACATTAAACAAACACAAGCCAATCAGTTGGTTTATATACACTGATAATTAATTGTATGGAAAAAACTAAGACAATAATTATATTTCCTTGCTTTCAAAATTATTTATTATTATTATTATATATGTATGCATTTCTACATGCCTGTGTACTATGCCATGTCTGTTTCTCTTGAAAGGTTGAAAGGGCATTGGATGCCCTGGTTTTGAGCTGTTACACTGATGCCAGGAATCAAGTCCAAGTTCTCTACGAAAAGTCCCCAGTTCTCTCTACTACTTATACCATCAATCTAATCTAGAAAATTACATATAAATAGTATCAAAAATTTAAATCTTAGCAAAAAAAGAAGGAGAAATCTTGAAAGCTGAAAACTACAAATTATTTTACAATAAATTTGAAGATACATGCTAGTAACTACTGACTTCCATTTAGGGTATGTGAATTTCACTGAAATTACCATAATACTCTAGACAATGTCTTTGTCTTTTTTTGTTTACAAATGTGCTACCTGATTCAATAGTTCATTTTTTGTTCTTCAAGAGCATCTAATAACATCAACCATTTTAAAGGAGGAAAACAGGAAGCTTCATATGTACTCATTAAAAACCAAATTAAACCATATTGTTGAACTTTCAGGGATGCAGTTTTCCTGTCACGTACAAAAGACACTATATTATAGCAGACATTCTGATTTAACACATGTTTACAGAATCACATTTTTTTTCAAATGCACATGGATTCAAAGATGAACCTTATTTGAGTTATATACAAACATATCTTTAATTTTATAACATATGTCCTTTGGCCTCAATGGAATTAAGTCAGAAATCATGAAAAACTATCTGATCTGGGCATGGAGGCTCACACCTGCGTTCCTAGCACTCAGAACGCTAAGAGACTTCCATTGGTGTAAGTTTAAAGGCAGTCTTGACTCCTTGGTGAGTTCAGTCCAACAGACACTATAGTGTGAAACCCTGTCTCAAGACAAAAATAAACCACCAAAAAGATATCTGAAAAACTAGAAGTGTTTGATGACCAATAGCTGACCCTCAACCAAAGCCTTGTGGCCCTGCACCGGCTAGCCACTAGCAAAAGAGATGCCCATCTTTGTGACTTCCTGCAGAACCATTTTCTGAGCAAGCAAGTTGAAGTCCTCAAGGAGATGAGCAGCTACGTGACCAACCTGCACCAGAAAGAGTCTCCAGAAGATGGCATGGCTGAGTACCTATTTGAGAAACTTACCCTGACTGACATCAACAAAGAGAACTGAGCTGGAACTTTCTTCATAACCCTGAATTCTTCTCCAGGTTACTAGACTGAACATCCATATTGCCCTTCCAGCAAGTTCACTTGTTTTCCCTTTTCCTCTTACCATTGTTTTAAATAAAATTATTTTATCTCAGTCAAAAAAAAACAAATTAAAACATTCAATTATTAAACAGTGTTATATACTCACAGAGACATGTTTCAACTAGTGGAAGAGGAAACAGAATAAAGAAATAAACCTTTAAATGTAATGGCTAAAATATTTTGACTAAAAAATTCTCAAACCATTAAATTGATAGACTTTATGAAAAATAATGTTAGCAAAGCTAAAATCAGACATTAAGATTAATGAATTCAATTTTATATTTTATACTATGCACGAAATTAAATAACCATAGATCTAAGAAGATAGGAATTGCTGTGCTAAAACTTCTGTATATAACAAACATTTACGGACAACAAAGGAAAACACAAGGCAAGTCAGATAACATAAATATTAAAGCTTTTATAACAAAGTCTATTTACAGTAATAAAAGGAATCCTGTGTTATGGGACAATTTTTTGCATATGCAATGAATGGTTAGTATTCATTATATGTAAGGGAGTATAGTGATTCATGAACAGAAAGAAACAACACATAATCTAAAAATGATAAAAGGTTTTAGAAGACATTTTCTAAAAGTGAAATATACTATCAGCCAATAAGTATATATAAGTATGCACAATATCATTATTTATAAGAGAAATGAAAATAGAATTCATATGGAGATAATTGCCTGAAATTCAATGGAATGACTACATAGAAACAGACACATGCGTACACACAGAGATTTTTTGTAAATTTTTGAAAAAATTGGAAATGTCTCACAATGCAACCAAAAAGAAAAATAATCTATCATTTTTTTACAAAATAAAATGTAGAAATAAATTATTTTACAATTTCTGTTCTGCTTATATATTTCAATGATTCAAAGGCTGAAATTTGAAAGTGCATGTTTGCAGAAATGTCAATCAAAACTGTTAAAATTTAACAATATTCCACTTGTCCATTGACAAATAAGTGGATAAGACAACATGATAAACATATTCCCAGATATTCTTCAGTTTTAAAATATCAGGATGTCAGGAGAATATTTTGACATTGTTGAATCTGGAATCAGGGAATACATGAAATTATTCAAAAGCACTAGTGTTTTGTGTTTTTATTTATAAAACGTACATAGTCAAATTCATACAAAGTGGAATCATGTTTGATAAAGGCTGAGGAGTGTTGAACAAGGAAATATTACTTAATAGTGAAAGAGGTTCAGCCTTTGAATGCAGAGAAATTTCTAGAAATAAATTATGGTGAGACGTGGACAGTTAGGGATATGTGGTTTTAAATTTTATATTACATTTTAATTATAATATTTCAAGATGGTAAATATATATAATTGCTTGAGAGACAAACAAAATTGTTGGAGAGACAAAAATTTCTTAATGGAGTTTAAAACTTAAAAGCATTTAACATGAAAAATTACTTAAAACTCTTCATTTTTGTTTTTTATGAATAAACTAATGTTCTCTTTATGATATGGCTATTGTAAGGGCTTATTGAAGTAATATATGTAATATACTTGGTATGCCACCTGACAAGGAAAACATATTCAATAGCTACATTTTCTGTGCTGAATGACTCATTTTGGGGAAGAAACCTGTAGTAAAATTTTAAAAAATAAGTAGCCGTTTACCATATACATACATATAGATACATTTTATCTTATAACGACTGAATAAATAAGTAGAATACTTGTAGCTTCAGGATATAAATAGTCAATGATGAATACTGACATATTTTTCGAGATTTTTATTAGAAATGGCTTCCTATTGTTTCAAGAATTTGCATTATTTACTATAAGTGATATGAAAAATATGTGAAAATTCAAGTTCAGTTATATAGCGTTTGCTCACTTAAGGGATTTTAATCTGTTAGACACAGCAAGAAACAGCAAAGAAAGGTAAGATTTACAGACTTACAGCATTGCACATATTGTTGTACCCTGACTAAGAGGAGTTACTGAAGACAAAGCAGTCATGACTAAATGGCACACACTAATCAGCACTAGGTACTATTTTTGTTCAAGTGAAAAAAAATTGTTAGCTTTCAAGATTTTAGGAAATGACACAACATAGGTTGTAGTGACTATATACCTGTACTCCACAGGAAGCTGCAAACACTTGTTCTTCGGTTCTATACTCATAGGTCTGCTGCTTCAGTTCTCCAAGACTCTCAATGATGATAAGGACACATTTCTAGAAAGGAGAAACAGGTGGAAAGCACTGAAAATATTTCATGAGACATAGTGTGTCTATTTTGATTATGTTGCTAAGTGTGATTCATATGAGTGTATCATCTTAAGAATGGTGGAACACAGCTAATTTAACATTGCTGAGCTGTGATCAGCAAATCGAAACTAAGATGTGTCATGACATGCTAAAATATAAATACACAACTGAGATGCTTTGTAGCAGTTTAATTTGACTGGTACCATAATCTTCAGTGAATTTGGAACTATATGATAAGTATATTCAAGCAAGAAGCTCAAAACCAAAAGTTTTGGGTTAATTTGAAGTTGCAAATGCATAAACTAACTGATAGACCATTTGAATTTGGAATGTCAGAGCTGATTTCTATCAGCTCAGACAAAATGAATGAGGACATAAAATTACATGAAGCCCTGGCCCTAAATAGGACTTCAGGCAAAGGACTCCAGCTTTGAGTTAATTCTGGAAAATTAAGTCTTCATTTCAGTTTGTGTCTCCAGCATTGGGATACAGGGGAAAATGACATATTTGAAATATTCTACTTGTAAGTGGACAATGAAGGCAAGAATGAGTGAGTTTCAAGATCTGTACTTCATTCTTCATTTCACAATAAAGCTGCACTTTGGTACACCCGGAAAGATGATTCCTCATTTAAGAGCAAGTGCTGCTCTTACTGAGAAATGGAGTTCAGTTTCCAGCACCCAGCCAGGCTGCCTATTGTTCCAGCTCCAGACAATCAGATGTCCCTGGCTTCCATGAGCATCTCTACACACACAGATATATCATTCCCCAATTACACACACACACACACACACACACACACACACACACACACACACACTATTAAAACTAAGCTTTTTATACAAGAATCTGCCTTTTATTTGTTAATGTTTTCTATTTTCTTATGATTGCTTAACTACACACTACTGATAGCCTTTCTTATGATATATGTAAAGTACATCTTAAAAATATTTTCTCACTACTCCTCTCAAATACTTTATTTTTCTTAATTCAAATCTACTTTGGTTTACTTAGTGAAGTTATACTCTATTTAATTACTATTAATTATTCATTAATTGATGAAGCTTTGGAAAGTTCAAAAACATAAATCTAACAGTTTACAGTCCCCAAAAAGAAATTTTATCTCTGTTAAATTTTTAAAACTTCATGTTCAAAGAAGCCTAGTATATTTCTTTTCCTCACAGGCTTAAAGTTCAAATATAAAACTGGCTCTTGGGAATTGAAGACAAGTTCTAAAACCAGGCATTCTAGGATTGTGCTTGGAGCTGAAATATAATATGAAATATATTGAACTAGAAATTAACTGTGTGGCTCAAGGCATCCCTTGAAAATACTAGTTTTTCTTTCTTAACATATTCAATTTATTTATAAAACTAGAATTAATATGACTTCAAATATTTATGGTACTCTATTAAGTTCTTATCAAGTTTATACAGATAAAATATGTCAAGAATTAATTAGTAGGGATATGTACAGTATACTTTTAAATAATATGAAATTAAATTAAAATGAAACTTTGGGAGGTCAGACTCACACTTGTGAAACATCTGAGTTGCCTGTGTGAAACAATTGTGGTGTAATAATAGTTCAAGTTTTTACATTTGTATCTTTAGAGTTGAACATCATATTGCACAACTTCAATTTCAACACTTGGAAGGCAGAGGCATATCGATTGTGTTAGTCTGAAAAAGAATGGTGGTGGTGGAAGCCACTCATTTTGTTTCTGGCTGCCCAGCCCCCAAATAATCACACAGAAACTATATTAATTAAAACACTGCTTATCCCATTAGCTCTAGCTTCTTATTGACTAACTCTTACATATTAATTTAACTCATTTCTATTAATCTGTATATCACCATGAGGTTGTGGCCTACCAGCAAAGTTTCAGCATGTCTATCTCTGGTGGCAGCTCCATGGTGTCTCCCTCTCTGCCTTCCTTTTCCCAGAATTCAGTCCAGTTTCCCCTGCCTACCTAAGTTCTGCTCTGTTAGCAGGTCAAGACAGTTTCTTTATTCATTAACCAATAAAAGCACCACATAGTTGGAAGGACCTGCCACACCAGAATGGCCCTCATTGTATCATTTATTTGAATGCTTGATTATCAGGGAATATCACTACCCGAGAAGTATAAGGAGGGTATGGCCTTGTTGGAGTAGGTAGTGCCTTTTAGAAGAAATGTGTCACTGAGTGTGGGACTTGAGACTTCAAAAGCCCTGCCAGGACCAGTGAACCTCTCTTCTTGCTGCCCGTGGAATGGGATGTTGAATTCTCAGCTACTGCTCTAGGACCATGTCTGCCTGTATTCTGTCATAAAACCTGCCATAATGACAATGGATTAAACATCTGAAAATTGTAAGCAAGCTTCCAAGAAATGTGTGATTTTGTAAGAGTTGCCATGTTCATGAGTCTCTTTGTGGCAATATAACACTATGGCATAGATCTTTATGAGCTGGAGGACAATCTGGTTTAAATTTACAGCTTAAGGTCAGCAATATGAGTAGAACCTGTGTGAAAATAAGTTGAATGTTTATTTCTGGCTATAACTGACATGTTTATTCATTTTGTAAAAAATGTTAATCTATCTTTTAGAATCCAATTCCTTGTAAAAGGAACGTGGGTCCTTTGTTCCATCCTGCCTGGCTAGCTTGCTCTCAAAATAACCACACAGAAATTGTATTAATTAAATTTCTGCCTGGCCCATTATCTCTAGACCCTTATTGGCTAACTCTCAGATATTGATCTAACCCATTTCTAATAATCTGCATTGCCACTTTACTGTGGCTTACTGGCATTATTCTAACCAGCATCTGTCTTGGAGAGGAGAGCCATGGCATCTGCCTGCCTCAGCTTTCTTTCTCCCAGCATCCAGTCCTGTCTTCCCCGCCTATCTAAGTTCTGACCTATCAAAAGGCTAAGGCAGTTTCTTTATTTGACCAATGAAAGCAACACATAGAAAGAAGAACCTCCTATACCAATCCAACACCTCAAATTTGATTAGTTTTGTGCTGTTAAAAAAAAACAAAAAAAGAAATAAGGTTCATTTTGTAAATATTACAAGATCTTGTATTTTTAAGTTTTTAGTGTAAATCAAATTAATTATGTTTCGAGTAAAAATTCAACAATAACTATAGGTTATTGATATATATATTAATATGTTTTTATTATATAATAGATTAAACTCATTATTTTCAGAATGATATTACTTCCACACATTCTGAGCATTTTTTAAAAATATAAGTAGTCATAATTCAATCAATAAATAGTGCAAACATTGTGTTAAGGTTTTTCAGACTATGTATGCATTATACTTGTATTGTATGCATAATTACAAGTCATTTGTACTGACCTTCCTCACCAATTGTCATACCTTAATATATTTTTATTCCTTTTTAATTCATGGAAGTCTCCTAGTCCTGTCTTAGATTAAGTTTTGTTCATTACTTCTTAATGTGGGAAAATATTTCCAGAAAAAAATCAGGGAAATATATTTGGACATAATTCTTTTTAAGTTATACATGTCTTTGCCATGTTTCTACACATATAAAAATATCTCATTTTTAAATTTTAGATCAATATATTACTCTTCAAATTCAATTTTATGTTTTTGAGAATTCCATATGAGAATATTGTCCATACAGAATTTACAACCTTTTTTATTCCCCATCTACTCCTACCATGACTTCCCTACTCCTTTTCATATTCATAGCATGTTCTTTATCAATCAACACACACAAGCACATATATGTGTACTTAAATACAGCCTTCTGAGTTCAATATATTCTCATTTCATATCCTTTTTTCCATTTGATTTTTTCTTACTTTTTTGTCGAAAATTAGGTGTTTGAACACGTGTGGATTAATATCCGTGTCTTTAAGTTCCATTGGTCCTCCTGTCTGTTCTTATGCCAATACCAGGCTGTTTTCAGTACTGTAGCTCTGTAGTAGAATTTGACGACTGAGATTGTTATGTCTCCAGAAACTCTTTTATTGTACAGGAATGTTTTGGCTATCCTGGATACTTTGCTTTTCTATATGAAGTTGAGTACTGTTATTTCAAGATCTGTGAAGAATTTTGCTGGTATTTTGATGGGTATTCATTGCATTGAATCTGTAGATTGCTTTTGGTAAGATTGTCATACAAGTCTTCCACCTATTTGGTTCGAGTTACTCCAAGATATTTTATTATTTGTGGCTATTGGGAAGGGTATTGTTTCTCTAATTTCTTTCTCAGCTCTTTTATCATCTATATACAGAAGGGCTACTAATATTTTTTAGTTAATCTTGTATCCTGCTACATTACTGAAAGCGGTTATGAGTTGTAGAAGTATCTTGGTAGAATTTTGGGGGTTGCTAGTGTAAATTATCATATCATCAGCAAACAGCGAGATTTTGACTTCTTCTTTTCCAATTTGTATCCCCTTGATTTTCTTTTGGTGTCTTATTGCTCTAGCTAGGACCTGAATATATATATATATAGAGAGAGAGTGGACAATCATGACTTATTCCTGATTTCAGTAGTATCCCTGGGAGTTTCTCTCCACTTAGTTTGATGTTGGCTGTTGGCTTGCTGTATATTGCATTTATTATGTTTAGATATGATCCTTGTATCGCTGTTCTCTCCAAGATTTTTTTTTTGTTTTTTGAGACAGGGTTTCTCTGTGGCTTTGGAGCCTGTCCTGGAACTCGCTCTGTAGACCAGGCTGGTCTCGAACTCACAGAGATCCGCCTGCCTCTGCCTCCCGAGTGCTGGGATTAAAGGCGTGCGCCACCATCACCCGGCAAAACATCTAGTCGCCCAACGTGGGGCTCGAACCCACGACCCTGAGATTAAGAGTCTCATGCTCTACCTACTGAGCTAGCCCGGCAACACTCTCCAAGATTTTTATCATGAAGATATGTTGTATTTTGTCAAAAGCTTTTTCTGCACCTAATGAGATTATTTTTTAGTCTGTTTATATGATGGATTACGTTGACAGATTTTTTATGTTGAATCATCCCTGCATCTCTGGGATGAAGCTGACTTGATCATGGTGAATGATGGTTCTAATGTTTTGGATTCGATTTGCCAGTATTTTATTTAGTATTTTTGTATCAATGTTCATGAGTGAGATTGGGTCTGTAATTCTCTTTCTTAGTATTGTCTTTCTGTGGTGGTTTGGATATCAAAATAATTGTAGCCTCATAAAAAGAGTTTGGCAATGTTCCCTCTGTTTCTATTGTGTGGAATAATCTGAGAAGTGTTGGTATTAGTTCTCTTTTGAAAATCTTGTAGAATTCTGAGCTGAAACTGTCTGGTCCTGGGCTTTTTTCTGTTCGGAGATTTTGATGACTGTTTCTATTTCTTCAGCAGTTATAGGTTTGTTTAATTTTCTTATCTGGTCTTGATTTAATTTTGAAAAGTGATATTTATCAAGAAAGTTGTCAATTTTCTTTAAGTTTTCCAATTTTGTGGAGTATAGGTTTTTGAAAAATTACCTGGTGATTCTCTGTATTTCCTCAGTGTCTGTTGTTATGTCCCCCTTTCATTTCTCATTTTGTTAATTTGGATATTCTCTCTCTGCCTTTGGTTAGTTTGGATAAAGGTTTGTCTATTTTGTTGACTTTCTCAAAGAATCAACTCTATTCTCATCGATTCTTTCTATTTTTTCTTTGTTTCTATTTTGTTTATTTCTGCTCTCAGTTTGATTATTTCCTGCCCTCTAGTTCTCTTAGGTGAGTTTGTTTCTTTTTGTTCTAAAGTTTTGAAGTGTTCTGTTAATTTACTAGTGTCAATGTAAGGAAGGTTTTAGGTTTATGTATACTGGGTATACATAATACACACACATATATGCCTTTTATTAAAGGCATATACTGTATAAAGCTTATAACTATATATGGAATTTAAAGTAAAAATTATATTGAAAACGGTAAATTGAGTAAAGAATATCAATATTCAATTGATAAAATTGTATAAAACATTTATTGTAGGATAAAATCTAGCAATATTTATGTGATATTTTAAACTGAAGATGATATCATAAAAAGCAGAGTGCATTTGTTAAGTCTTGAACATATTCTTTGTCAGAGAAATGTTCTATTCTGATCTTTTTAATGATATTTCAATGGGTAGTGTTTATGTTCTGTATATTCGGATTTCTGATTCTGAAAATTTATCTAAGTAAGAAATTAAGAAAATGCTTGCAATTGAATATTCAAATTCACTGTACTTAACAAATGTCTTCGAAGTGACTTCCAAGATGCAAAATTTTGCTAAAATGTTTAGTTAAGTATTAAAAGTACATGATCTATAGTATATTTCCTAACATACTTAAAAACATAGATCTTTTCCTATATCCTATATGATTGATGGTTGGAAAGTATATATTAAAGCAACTGCTCTGTTCATTTGTCCTATTGGTTTTTATAGAGATACCTATTGTTTTTAAATAATGTTTCTCTATATATCTCTATATTTATATATCTATATCTATCTCTATGTAGATATATATAGAGTCAGTGACTGAATTTATTTTTTCTTATAAATTTGTTGATGAAGAAACTTTCTAAAAGACAGATAATAAATTTCTATGAAAGAATACTTGTGCACAATGATTTTAGCAAGATGCTTTTGTATAACACGGGGCATGAAAAATGATTCAAGTACCTATGAATTTTTCAGAAGCAGATCCCCAGGAAATGTCATGTTAACAACACAAATAATGCTTTGGTGTACGGCACGGTGTCATGGAAACAACACTCTCAGTCAGAGGTAACCCATGAACTTCACTTAAAGAGCTTGTCTACTACCTTGCATCAGTGAAAGCATGTCTCAGGAGGAAATGAGAGACCCAGGGAGTCACCATCAAAGCGCCACATCATTTTATTTGCTGATGACAACTGATTTTATTATACTATGACTTGGAACGAACAGGCATGGAAATCTGTTCGTTGTGTGGGCTCAATATTGAGCAAAAATATTTTCATAAATATGAGCTATCTCTTTCAACAGAGGAGTTAAAGTAGATGCAGTTCAATGAATACAAATAATCTCTCCAGCACTTTTAAATAGTTGGAAAGCTAATGCCCAACCATATATACAATGTTATTGCTGAATGCGCAGAGGTGTTTAAATTTATTTTCATAGAAAATCTACTGAGAGCTGACATTTGAATCCTGATCAGAACAGTATTAAGAAAATTCCTGAAAAAAGATATTTTTAACAACCTCCCAAAAAGTCTGTGCAATGGTGGTCACACTTTTATTTATGAACACTCTTACACACACAAAAGTTAACACAGAGTTGCAAAACCTTCTGATTTGGACTTGTAACTACCAGTATTTGCTGCTTTAGAATTTTAAAATAAAAATATAGCTAAATTTGTTTATATAAAAAATGCATACATATCATAAACAACTATTTAATAATTATATCTTCCATATAACAGTAACATATGGGTTCATAAAATGCCATTTATCATTTATATTAATTTATATAAAATTCTTTAGTTCCTATCTTAAGAGAAATTATATAGATTAGTTTTAAATTGTTTTTACTAATTAATTAATTAGTTAATTAATTTACCATTTACTTTTGTGTCCAGTTGTGTGTGAATGTCAGAATACAACATGTAGGAGTATGTTCTTTTCTTCCATAACGTGGGTCCTGGTTCCATCCCTGGTGGAATTTCTAGATCCTCATCCCTGCTTCAGAGTCTTTGCTATATCATAGTTTATGTAGCTTTTGAAAAGCTCCACCTCCATCCTTGTGAAAGAATAAGACATAACAAGAACCATAACGTCCTACAGTTCTTTCAAGTACATATTTAACTTTAATGACTACTTAAAAGTATCTTGATGATTCTTTGGATTTGATTTAAAATCATCAATGATGAAAATTTACTTAATGATTCTGGGCATGTAGTGAAATGATTTACCTGTAGCAACAAGAATGACAGTATTAGGACTTGATTCTGAAGTGCCTGCTAATTCTAATACTTGAAATCAGTGAAGAAAAAAAACAACAATTGTTGGACTGATAACTTCAAGTTGTCTTGGAACCAGAGTAACCTTCTCATGGGGACTTACCCCTTTTGCTTAAATACTATTCTTCTCTTAGTTGAGTTGTTAGGCACTCTGTGTGTGAAGACCTCAGAAGTACTAAACCTAGTAAAAACTTAAGCATATTCAGATGATGCCCCAGGGATGTATACTGGAAATCCTGGATGGCAATGGGTCACAATTCTGGATAACTATGAGAAACAGTAGCTGTTATTGTAATTTGACTGAATTCCTCTTTCCCTTAACATCATCTAGTAATAAATTATCACTTTCAAGCAAATGGAAAATGGAAGTGATACCCATGCTTGTATTCTCTCTAATTTTAAGAAAAATAGATGTCAAAGCAATATCACAGATTATAGAACTGAATACATTCTAGTCTGTATCCATTATCAGAAAACCTAAAAGACACACTGTCATAATTTAAACAATCATCATTGAAGGCAAAAGTTATTATAAGTTTCAACCCCTAGTAATGAAAAATATGAGAATACTTTTCTGAAATTTGACAATCTGTATAATAGTGCTTTAAAAACAAGAAGTGCCATTACAAGATCAGACACTCAAAAATTAGATGTCCATTTATTTATTTACTTACTGATCACATTGTATGTGCATAAACATGTATGTAGATAGAGGTTTCTGTCCCACCCAGTCCTGCAACTGTTCAATCTCAAAGAAATACACAGAAGTCTACATTAATTATAAACTGGTTGGCCTAGTAGCTAAAGTTTTCTTATTGACTAACTCACATATTACATTAACCCATAATTTTTGTCTATGTTAGACACATGGCATGGTGCTTTTTATAACTGAGGCATTCTTATCTTGCACCCTCTGCATTTGAGTGCCGACTGCTGACTGAGCCTTTTCTTTTCCCAGAACTCTCCTGTTCTCATTGTCCTGCCTATATACTTCCTGCCTGGTCACTGACCAATCAGCACTTTATCAAACAAATACAAGTGACACATCGTTACATGGTACAAATCACTGTCCCACATAGTATGTGTTGGTGTATGTGAATATTTGCATGAATGTGAGTACAGATTAATGTAGGGGCATGAAAGGAAAAGATTTAATGTCAAGTGTTCTCCCCAATTTATCTCCACTTACATAATGAGGCATTTTATTCTATTGAACCCAAAGTTAATCTAGTCTTCCCATAGAGTAATACAGTTTGCTACTGGGATCTATTACCACTGCCTTCCCTGAACTGAAATTTAACTGAGTGCCATGCACACCCACCATTCATATGAGTGGTGCAGAAGCAAACTCTCTCTACACACTTCTGTGGTATGTGCTTCATACCATATGGGATGTCTCCTCAAATACTATTAATAATAATTTGAAAATAATATTTTAAGAAAAATTTATAAAATGGACTATGCTTTCCCCTAGTAGTTAAATATCATACAATATTAACAGTTAAAATAAAATCAAAATAAAATTTCGTGTTATAAAATTAAAAAAGAAATCTATCACATAAACTTTATCTGTGAGGATTCAACCTAAAAATGTTTTTTAGACATCACTGTTTTCCTTTTTCCTAATTTAACAGCTCTCTTGCAATGGTCTAAGAATATTTAAAAACCATAACAAAAATTGTATGAGAGCTCGGGGAGTTATTTTTGGAACTATGAATCCTAAGCCTAAATAGCAATATATGGAAAGGTTAATAAATTCATACAGCATTTGCAATAAACTAAAATATCCTTGATTGTTCATAACTGTTAGATTCACAATCAGCATGCAGTCGAATGAGTTTTGTGAGTCATTGTGCACACATTGTAACCTGAGCAGGGATGTTAATGGTTTTACTCAAATTATGAATGCTCCACTGCAGAATATAAGGCAGACTTCATTATAGATGAGTAGGCTTTATTCTCCAGCAGCAAATTGTTGCTTAAAATGTCCTTGAAGTTCTACTCTTGGTGAACTTTCATACACTTGTAATGTTTCAAGCATCATCATTTAAGTGCAAAGCAAGCACAGTGTATTTTTTCACTTTAGAAGTCAGACTGCTATAGTCCTTCAAGTTCATTCATGTGATATTTAAACTTAATTTGGAAATGTCCATTTTAGTTTTCATTATATGAAATTCAAATTATGTGATATGTAATAAACCCTAATGCAACTTATCTATTAAATATGCCTTGTTACATATGCATTATACTTAGCAGTACACTTTTTTGTTTTAAAACATGAAAGACAATGAGTCTGGTTTTATCCCATGCTTTTTCAGACCCAGTGTCTTTCATGTTTTAAAACAAAAAAAGTGTACTGCTAATTGTCTTTCATGTTTTAAAACAAAAAAGTGTACTGCTAAGTATAATGCAAGTGTAACAAGGCAGGGAACCCAGTCTACTCTTCAGGCTGATGAGAGAGGGGAAGTTGATTGGGGGAGGGGGAGGGATATGGGAGGCAGTGGCGGGGAAGAGACAGAAATCTTTAATAAAGAAAGAAAGAAAGAAAATTTAAAAAAATTAAATAAATTATCTAAGACAAAAAAACATGAAAGACATTGAAACTCATATTTGAAATACATAAGTGGAGCCTATAAATATTCCTAAAATGAGTTGGAAGCCATGAATAAGAAGCTTATCATTCATAACTTCTCTGTAATAAGCAGTGTGGTAGAGACATCTGTTTTGTGTGAGCATGTGTGTGTGATCTCCCGTTAAAATCACTCTTCTTTTTGTCCTCCTCCTCCTGCTCCTGCTTCTTCTGCTTCACAGAAGTAAGCTTTTATTTCCATGATTCTCCGATTGAGTTGTCTGATTGGTTGCTTTGAGAGGATTAGTTAAAGAAACCAAATCCCATATCCTCATCTGATTGCTCCGACTTTTCTTGTCTTCAGCCTTCACTGGGGCTGCAGTAGCAGTAGGAACAGCAGTGGTGGCAGCAGCTACAAATGCACATGAATCAGCTAAGTAGGCCTTGCTTGACTTTTTTCAGCAAGTGGGTAGGTGTACTCAGTCTCCACAGAGTCGCTTGTAAAAACTGTAAAGAAAGTAGGAGCCAGCCCAGAAGTGCTTGACATCACAGAGCAGACTCTGCACTCTCTTTCTAGAGGGTGTCTGAAATGTTGCCAGTGTTTCTCTGTCTGCAGTTTGGTTACCTGACTGGTGCCTCGGTGCTTCTTTTTTTCAGGTTTTTTTTTTTTTTGACATTTCTTCTTATATAGGCTTGGGTACGCTGTTACTTTGTAGAATGGAATGGCTTTATACTCACAAATAGTCACCTGTCTCTGCCTTCTGAGTACTGGGATGAAAGGCATGCACCACCGCACCATGCTAGAATCACTTTTCTTGCTTTGCTGCTCTTGTGTAGACATCATCATTTTTGTTGGCCTCTTTAATATGACAAGATATTTTCTGTTTTTTAATCTAAAACTTCAGCCATGTCTATAAGCAGAGGGCCGTTTGTTTATTTCCGGCTGCCACGACCTGAAATAATCACACAGAAACTATATTATTTGCAAAACTGTTTTACCAATAGCTTAAGAGTATTTCTAGCTAGCTAGTATATTTTAAACTAACCCATCTCCATGAATCTGGCATCACCACGAGGTCATGGCCAACTGGTAAAGTTATATCTGGCTTCTGTCTCCTGCAGGGACTACATGGCTTCTTCCTGACTCTTCCTTCTTTCCCCCTCTACCTACCTGCAATTCCCATCTTGTTCTATTCTGCTAAGCCACTGGTCAAAACAGTTTTATTCATTAATCAATCAAAGCCACACATATATAGAATGACTTCCCATGCAACATATCTTATTTTTTTTCTTAAACTATTGTGATTGCCTTTAACTCTGGAAGTGAAGTACATCAGGCTGAAATAAATTATGTCAGGAGATAGAAGCACTGTGTGTAGAACAAACACGAGCTACCTGTTTTGCATATCCTCAAACATGCTGCATTTGGAATGTAAAAAGATGATACAAGAACTTTAAAAAAATGTATTACAAAATTCAAATTTTAGTGTCTTAAATAATATTAATGGAACACATTCACATAATTTGCTATTGGCTCTTTGAAAGTGAACATTTAAAGTTCAGTACATTCACAATGTGTAGTTACAGATCTATCTTATTTCAGCATTTTTGTCATACTGAAGAAAGCTGTGTGTGCCTCTATATACTCTGCCAACCACAAAGCAACTTTTTCTCTAATATTACCAATCAATAAGTGTAATTAATTTATTGTGTTAAATATGATTTAATGTTAAATTTAAAATCAGTACACATGTCAATATAATAACTACACACTAATAACTACCTGTAGCATGAATAATAAAAAAGAGGCAGAAATTGGGGTTCAACCAAAATCTAGAAAAACAAGGCAGACAAGCCACAGATCTCATCTCTTCCAAAGCTGGGCAACTGTAAACCCAGCAGACTAAGCCTCTCTTCTCTTCTCATTTTCTATTCCCTCTAGTTCTGGGACTAAAGGCATGACTCCCCAGTACTAAGATTAAAGGTGTAGGACAAGACCACCTGCATTTGTTTCTGCATCGATCCTGTGTAGCCCAGAGCAGCCTTGAACTCACAGAGATCCATCTGTCTCCGAAATCCTGGGATTAAAAATGTGTGTCACCATTACCTGACCTTTAGTGGCTTTTTCTTTGACTCTGGTCTTCAGGCCAGATTTATTTATTAAAATACAAATAATATACCACTATTCATACCCTTACACACACATACATTTTAAAAGTGATATTCCTTAATCATAAAATTTGTTAAAATTTTTCTATGGAGAATTCTAACTACCTTTTCTTTAATGTTTAATATTAATTTTAATAAAAAATCCTTTGATAAATACTCATGCATTTTTAAGCATGAAATATGTTAGTGCAATCAATAGGTAGAATATTTTGCATTTATCTCTAGAAATTATACACATGTCAATTAATCTAATTATAGTCAAATATGGTCAGATTATATGGCAAGTTTTACATATTGTATAACAATTGTGCTAGATATGGGGAGTGCACCTCTCTCTTTGTGCATGTAACTTAATGCATTTTAAGTTTGTTTGGGTGTCAAAATGGCTTTCATTACTCTGAATCTTCTCAGAAACTTGCGTTATGATGCTTTGGTAATTGCTGCCAGAACATTTCTTGATGATGATTAATAATTAGGGTATCATCTAGTACTTCTCTTTTTAAAAGACCTTTATCAACATTAACACTCTGACCTTTTTAATTGCATGGATTAAAGCTAGAAATTGCTGGTTATTAATGTTCTGTACTTTCAATTCCTGATGCTTAAAATAATGTTTGCTTTCTCGGTTGATTTGAGCAACTTTACCTTTCACTGAGCAAGCCTGACTTTAAATGGGAAGCTTAGTGGGTATTAATTTGATATGCATTACCCTTTCTGCTACAATTAAGTTGTAGTGTTTGCTTAATCATCCTTGATGCATGTATGTTGTTTTAATTATAGATTTTCGACTGGGACTCCTGCATATACACATGCACACACACACACCTCTGTTTAGAGAAATCAAAAAAGACTATTTATAAGGTCCTGTGCATGTCTTGTGCTTTGTAAAAGTCAGACTGTGGTTTTTGTATTTGTCACTCAAACATGTGGAATAATGACAAGTGGGTCAACACAGAGAAGGCAGAGCTCTGCCTTACAACTAGTGGCACCTTTGCTATGCAATTTCCCAATTAGGCAGGATGTGTGCTTCTCAGTCTGGAGAATATTGAAAAAAAAATGTGATATGATTTTTAAAAAAAAATTTACTGACATATTAGAAGAGAAAGCAATTCAGAGAAAAAATGGACATGGGACCAAAACACAGTTATGATTAATATAATAAAATTTAAACTTGAAGTTAGTTTTCATGTGTATTTTGTAAGGGTATAATATATACATAATATTATTTTTGTGCACATATAACATAAATGTCTATCTGGCACACATACACATATGTAAAAATGTAAAGCAGTTCTATGTTAAAATATTTTTTGTGATAAAGCAGAGAAAGTTTTATTGACAACCCTAGAACATATTAAACATTTTATTTCATTTGATATTAATCATCTGCATGAAAAGAGGAGGCTAACACTATGGCCATATTGTCCATAGATTTATCTGCACAAGTTATGAACAAGTTGAAGTAGATTAATGAGAAAGCTGATGCACAGAAGTGAAGAATCTCGATTGTTCTTAAAATATAGAAATATTCACACCTAATCATTTTAATTTACATGTGACCAGCTCTGCTGGTTCTCATGGTTTGATCATGAGAATTGTGAATCTGTCAGCAGTTCTGGGGAAAAATGCTTTCCTTGCTAAAAACAATGTATTTGATTATGTACACATACATATATGCAGCTAGAAACATTTTCACACTATAGCTTATGCTTTGGCTACTACATACCTTCTTGGGATTGCACGTTGTTAGTAATGATGTGCTACATTTTTTTCAAACTACAGGGAAGTCCTAGAATAAACTGGCTTCATTTCTGTTTTTCCACTTTATATTTGTATTTTGGTTTTGTATTCTTTTTCAAAAAGTTTTATTATGGAGTCCAGCCTGCTTTAAATATACAATATTCCTATCATTACTGTCCTAAAAAACTCACCCAAAACATTATGTAAAGCAGACATAGTTTTGCTATATTTCAGAGAACTGCCATCCATAAAAATTGAGGCTTTTTTGTTTTTAGACAAAATGTCTTAAAGCTGCCAAAGGATTGTTTTTTTCTTGCACATCTTAGAGTGGAAAAGTAATATCTTTCTGAAAATTTATATATGGGATCATCTTAAGAGATGGAAAAGGCTTAGCAAATACAGTCCAAAATAAACAGTAAAAATGTATAATTCTTTGTTTCATAATCTCTTAGAATTAATGCAAATAAGAAATCATCAAAGTAAGGTGGAAATGAAATAAATAGGTAAAAGTAATATGTGATCCTACTACTGATCTTATCTACTATAGCTTCAACCTGAATAACACTATTGAAGAAATTGCAATTACGTTACATTTTTATGGAGAAATTTTACTTAAAAACTTTCATGATAATTTGACATATAAAGCACAAAATGATTAATAAATAATGATAATTACTATAAATATTACTAAATATTTACTCATAAATATTACTAAGTCTTAGGATATTTAATTTGATCTTTAAATCACAAAAATAAGTAATATACAAATAAGAAACATGTTACTGTCTCTTACTCTACATTAAAAATAATTTGGTCAAAAAGACTCATAAAGCATAACCATACGTATTTTATTCTGAAATGATGTGGGAGTGTCATATATCAATCTGTTGATTTCATTGGTTAAGCAATAAAGAAACTGCTTGGCCCTCATAGGTTAAAACATAGGTGGGAGGAGTAAACAGAACAGAATGCTTGGAGAAAGAAGCTGAGTCAGGGAGTCGCCATGATTCTCCCACTCCAGGCAGCTGCAGGTTAAGATCATTCCTGGTAAGCCACCTCGTGGGCTACAGCAGATTATTAGAAATGGGCTAGTCCAGGTGCGAGAGCTAGCCTAGAAGAGGCTAGATAGAAATGGGCCAGACAGTGTTTAAAAGAATACAGTTTCCGCGTAATTATTTCGGGGCATATGCTAGCCATGTGGGCGGCCGGGTGCCGGGGACACAGTCCCGCCTCTCCTATCACAACACTGAAAGAAACAGTTTTCAAATGTAGCTTAGATTTCAACTAATCCTCAGAAAATAATGAATATTTAAGTCATAAAATGCATACTCATAGTCATACTAAGAAGGATCAAAAGATGTAATAAGGAAAATTTCCAAAACAAGTATCAGACACCAAAGAGTAATTATGTTGCTTCATCTTAAATTAATTTTGGTTATAACATATTTCAGAACTTTTCTGTGGCAAATTTTTCCTGTTTCCCCCTTTTAGTTATAGTAACACAAATGGAATTGTGACCAAGTTATGTCAGGTACTATAAAATCTTTTCTACTGCCACATAGTGTCCTGGGTTCTTCAAGGAAGTGATGTCATCAGAAATATGAAGGAAGCAAGTTTGGTACAAATAATCTTTTCTTTTCTAAATATTTATTATTTCTTATGTATACAATAGTCTCTCTGTATGTATGCTGAAGGCCAGAAGAGGGCACCAGACCTTATTACAGATGGCTGTGAGCCACCATGTGGTTGCTGGGAATTGAACTCAGGACCTTTGGAAGAGTAGGCAATGCTCTTAACCACTGAGCCATCTCTCCAGCCCCTGATACAAATAATCTTATCACATTGTCATTCAAGACCATATCAAAAATCTATATGGAAATTAATAATACTTGAAATTCAGATAACATCTGAGAATATTCTCTGTGACGAAGATTGTTTGTCAGGCTCTTGCCTGCTAGGTGTAATTATAGTTATGATTACACAGCTGAAGACACATGAGGGATGACTCACCATGTTGTTATACAGTTGAAACTCATGCATGAGAATGCATGTATCTAGAAGAGCATGTGAATAAACGATAAATGTTTCATTTTCTTCATAGACATGTAGAGCATAAGACTAGATGGCAACTCCACTAGGAAGAAATGTCCCCTCAGGAAATTTATCTAATTACAACCTCAGATTAATTACCTCAATTGGATATTAAATGAATCAATCAATGTTCAGCCTCTTTAATTTCATGTTTCATTGGTTTTCATTGGTATTGCAAAGTATGATATCTATTAACTACTATTGTTAGAAATCAAGCTGGTGTTGCAAATGGTTGGTAAAGTGGCCACTCTGAAATTTGAAAATGTCATCATATCTTTCACAATTCATTATGAGGTACTAATGTTTTCACATCCAAAAGGTGTACTCCATGGGTGAAAAAGGACACTTCCCAAAAACATAAGTCTATGTTTAAATAATATTTTTATGGAGGAACTATTTGTTCTAAATGATTAATTAATGGTATTTCTCATAATTTTGAATGTGTTATTATTTTTTTAGTTGATGTTGGGTGATGAACTTATGATGCATAAAAGTCAAGCATAGTGACTTTTTCTAAAATGTTTGTTCAATTATTTGGGGGTCTGGAATGAAGAATGTATCTCATAATATGTGTTAATTTAGATATGGTTTTGTAAATACTGAGACAACCACTTGCATTGTTAATTTTGGTCTTGGAAACTAGTTTTTGGTGAGAGAAATTAATTTTAATTACTTGTAAATCATTCAGCAGCAATTAAGGGACTTTTTATCTCAATTAAATTGAAAATCGGTACATGTAATAACCTCAAATTGAATAAATATTGATCCAAAAAATCTTACTTTCTGTCTCTACAACTTTGACTGCTTGTGCATTCCTCATTCTCTACATATATTATCTATCTGTTCATTTCTTTACTATCTATCATCTATCTATCTATCTATCTATCTATCTATCTATCTATCTATCTATCATCTATCATCTATCTATCTATCATCTAGTATCTATCATCTAACAATTCATCTATGATCTTTCTCTAGTCCCTCCCTATTCTGATTTCTCATTTTCCTTTCTCCATCAAATATACACAAAGCATATACATATATATGTATAAGTACACATATATGCAATACATAAAAATATGATATTTTTTATATAGTCTAGCTATTTTGATCTATATATATATAAATCTTGGTGTATCACAAATTATACTTTACATATCTGTACCATCTTATCTCTTAGTTAATGGTATCTATTCAAGAATATGAATAGCTATTGCTTTCCTTATTTGAGAACAACTTTTAAAGTCAGATATAGGTAAATAAATAAAAAAGTAAGGTAATGTTCATTGAGTCAAAGCACCTAAAGCCCTTTTGAAGATAAGCTGATACGATAGTTGATTTTCAAGTTTCCACTGGAAAAAATAAGAAAAGTCTTTCCAGTATGCATAGTAAGCTTAAGTTGCTCTCAGAATATTATGAAAAATGAATTTTTATAAATATATTCACTAAAGTCTGGTTATAACTTCTTGGATTGATGTTCTGATATGTAGATTACTCAAACTTCTTTAATTTCAAGTACTCCATCAGTATAAAGGTACAAAGTGATAAAGACTGGGCAATCAATTATTATTGTTGCTGTATGTTTGTTGAATGAAAAAAACCTATAGTACATCTTTGGGTGTTACTTTGTTAGTTTCTTCTTCATTGTTCTTAGGTTGTCTCATTGGTCAACTCCATTTCATTTCTTACTTTGTTACGAGTCTGCAAACTTGAAGTGTTAAATTTTCTAGTCCCCTTTTTTCTTTCCGATATCTTAACATCAGTATTAAAATGATTTCATTTAATATTTTCTTTGCTACTTTATTGACTTGGCTTTAATGAAAACTCGATATGTCTTTTTATTTCTCAGTGCAGATGACATAACAACAACATCAACTATAAACCACAATGTATCCACAGTGGGCATCCTAAGTTTATCCTGTTGTGCTAGTAGCTCCAATATTTACTGGGAGTGCAGGATGTCATCTTCAAAAATATACAAACCAAAATCTAGAAAATTGATCACATTCTTTTACTATCTTCAGTTTAGCTTATGAAAGTGGCTTTTATCTCAAGGAAAGTCTGAGTAGCTGCTCTTTGGATCTAGAAATATGATTTTCAGGGACTAGCAGTGTCTCCTTTTATCTCTTTAGTATTATCCTTGTGATTTTTTTGACTTTTTACATTATCCAGCAAATATATTCTACTATTAAGTAGCATTACCTAGCGGTATGTGTTAGACAATATATTTTTTGGCTTGCATTTATCTTGTAATGATTTTCCAAGGGATTTTGCAAAGTAAAAATGGAATTTTACCAGCCAATATAGTATTCAATCCTTAGCAAACAATGGTAGACTAAGAAAGAAAGGAACTTAAGTTGTTCAGAGAAAAGAATCTTTGTTATACCAGAAGACAGTGTTCACTGATCAGACTCTTGTTAACCTCGGTGATGTCTGTAACACAATGACATTAGTTAATTTATTTAATTGATTTAAACAATTTTAAGAAATTGTTTTGCTAATTCAGTTTTTAATTATTCATTTTAATGTATTACTTAATTTTGTACTCTATATGTTCATTATTGTGCTATTTCGTATTGCCTTAAGCAAACATCTTAAATTTGGTAAATTTTTACAAACCCCTAATCATTGCCTTTGTCTAGAAATCTCTATTTGCTTTTAGAGTTGAGTTCACCATCTTTTTCTATTGAATACTGAACTGCAGTATTACTTATTTAGATAAAGTATTCTTGCCATATTGTACAAATTAGAATGACACTTTTGTATCATTTTAAAATTTATGTAATAAAAGAATCAAAAATCTTTTTATCACACTTTTCTAAATTTTTGTGAAAATATTAGTTAATACCTCAAAATATTTCCCACTGATTATGACTAAATTAGCTTGACCGATATTTGCTTACAATTCAAGCAAGACTCAATTGTGCAGAATGTGCTATGAGGCCAGCTGCAGGTTTCAAAAAATCATTATCTATTATATCACAGTATTTAATATAAAGAAATTTACAGGAATATGAAGAATAAGTTTTCAAGGAACATGGAGCAACACTGAAGTGAGTAGGCACACTATTCCATACCACATAAGAAATGGTAGCATCCACTTAGATCAGCCTCAATTGCATTCCTCAACACTCACTGCAGGGAAAGGGAAGTTATTGCTTTCTAATGCTTCTCTAGTTCTTTTATTTTCCATCAGGACATCAACTATGCTGTGTGACTTCTCCTGAAGCGAAGTGAATATGAATATATGGGATTATAAGCAGGCTTCATGGCAGTTGCATGGCATTGGCTCTTTGCAATTAGACATGTAACTGGGATGAAGCTATCTATCCAGGGAAAACTTGCCCATGCAGGAGAGGAATTACATCCATTCGGAAAGCTTAAATTAAAAAAAAAAGATGAATTACAATAGATAAATCTCATTCACACAGATGTTCACTTCTAATGTATCCTTTGATATGGCTGGAAAATTGAAACAAATGGAAGGATGAAATAAGATCTGACATTCCCTACATTTGGCAGCATATAAACATAAGAGATCATACATTAAGTCTATATCCAAGAGCCGTTCCTGGGAGCCTAAAAATTTAGAACCAGTAAGAAAAACTGACTTGTAAAAATAAAAAAAAATGGGAGAAAAATGTAATAGCCATAGGATTTGGCCTTTAGCAGAGGGGATTAAAAAATCACAATTCAATTTGGGGGTTCTTAGTAATCATTCAGTATAAAAACCATGATCATCAGAGACTATTCTGTATTTAAATTGCTTAAATTTGAGAGAGGTTTAAATAAGCATGGAAAAAGGCTAATTTTATATTAAAGCTAGGCAATCATCATCCAAGAGTATACTGTGTACATTTCTCCACTGCCAGAAAATATACGTGTGATGAGGGTTATTTGCATAGCTGGGAATACTTTGAAAAACATTTGACCAGTTTACCATTACCATTATAAACTCTTATAATTTATATTAATCCATAAATTTTGTCTGTGTTAACCATGTGACTTGGTACCTTTTTCAGTGAAATATTCTTATCTTGCTTCCTCTGAGTCTGGGTGACAACTGCAGACTCAGCCTTTCCTCTTTCCAGAATTGCCCTGTTCTTGTCTCACGTATTCTTGCGTGGCCTGGCCATTCAGCATTTTATTAAAACAATACAAGTGACAAATTTTTATAGGATACAAGAATATAGTCCCACAGCACTTCCCCGGTTT
>NC_022027.1:40758876-40764379 GCF_000317375.1 Microtus ochrogaster | reverse complement strand
TCATCTTCTCCCTCCTTCTGTTCCTCATTGGGACTTTGGGAGCTCAGTCCAGTGTTCCAGTGTGGGTCCATCGCCAGATGAAGGCTCTATGGTGATATGCAAAATATTCATCAGTATGGCTATAGGATAGGATCATTTCAGGTTCCCTATCCTCAGCTGCCATAAAAACTTTGAATATAGTCTCCTTTATTTAGCTTTTTTCCTGACAATTATCCATAACAACTTGTAACTAACACTGTAAACAAAGAAAAACATCCATAATCTGTTTTTTCTGTGTGGGGGAATGTGGCCATAGTTTTCTGAGGTAATGGGACAACCAGCTCATAATTAATGCAGGCCTCTGTGTGTTTCTTTGGGACTGAACAGTTGTGGAACTGGGCAGGACAGAAACCTCTGTCAGCATCATGGGTACTTTAAGAAAATGTTTATGACTAAGTAGGAGGCAAAAGTATAATGTTAAATAATATTTTTCTGTTAATAGTATCATATTTACTGCCTGATAATTAAGCAGCAGAGCAAGGAAGTATGGTGAATATTATGTTTTCATTGTTTTTCTCTTAAATCATCTTAACTGACCTGCAAACTCTTTACAATGTAAATGATAAAACTTAAAAAGAATGTCTTGTCAGTTTTGGTGAAATATTATTTTAAGAAGTGTTATATTTGTTTAAGCTGTAGATCATTTGCTTAATGATGCAAAGATGTGCTACATTCCTTTATGTTGCATTTGTTTAACTCTGGAAAGCTGTGTTGCTTTGCCTGACTATAAATACCTGGTTGCTCTAATAAAGAGATGAATGGCCAACACGTATGCAGAAAAAAAGGGTAGGAAAGGTTGCTATGCAGAGAAGATAAAGAGGAGAAAAAGAGGAATTGAGAAGCAAGAAGGTCAAGAGGGAAGTAAAAAAGTGGCTAGTTATGAAGTAAGCATGAAAGTAAGATTACAGAAGTAAGAAAAAGAAAAAAAAACATAAATAAAATATAGATGGGATAATTTAAGAAAAACTCACTATAATTTAGCCCAGATAAGGCTGGGCATTCATGAGAACACTAAAACACTGTGTGTTTCTATTTTGTAGCTGGCTGGCAGACACTCCAAAGGAGTTAAAGAGTAAAAAACATTTGAAAACAGTCATTATTACCCATGGTGTATTTATGGCATTCTTAAGATGGAGGCAAAATTTCTATTGATTTATTCTCGATTTGCTATATAATTTCATAAATGTTAAAAAATATTATTTGAAATATATTCACAATCAGACTAAGTTTTAATATCCTACTAGTGTAAAATTAGCAGAGTTGATTGATTTATAAAACTGAAAAATTAGCCAGTTTCATATTTTAAGATATTTCACATGTAGTCAACCTGTCTCATTATTTATGGATCTAAATTGAGCACCATAGGATAGCAGCAACATGTAGTAGACAAAGTAATTCTCTTTATAGCATCCAGGAAGAACTTAGAAATGCAAGAAAGACTGGGGTCCCAGTATTCAGTCTCATTGAATATCTCTAATGAATTGGAACTTTTCACTGTGTCTTAAACTCAAAAGTTCTCAGTACATGCAGTAGTAACAGGTCAAGGGCCAAGCCTTTACCACACTTGTCTTTGGGGGGGGGTACATTTTGGATATGTGATATAGAAAAATACATCATGGACTTTTGCAGAAGATACAATGCCGATTAAATTGCCATGTACTATTTCCTAGAATGTTTGATTATAAATTTGCAAAAGCTCCTGATATTGTATGGGGAATAAAATCTAAAATGAAAGATAATACTGTGAATACTACTGCAAATAGGAATAACAATGATGCAAGACAGTTAAAAAAGAATTCATAAAATAATTGCAAAAGTATAATTTCTAGGTGTCCAACTTTATATTGTAAAATAAGTTCAGTATAGATACTTCATGTGTCAAATAGAAACATGACATTGGAAATGTAACTCTGTAAAGATATCTAGTAAATGTTGAGGAAATATCAGTACTTTTAACATTATTTAAAGTGGCTATTCCATTGCACACTTAGATGTATGGCAATTCTTTGAACCCTTATAACACTAATTCTTCAAAATTATTGTAAGATTTTTCTTATTTTATGAAGATTACATTTGGGTAAAGTTTCAAGTTATTTATAAAATTGTGGGCCAAAAAACATAATTAACACCAAATAACATAATTTAAGCATAAAGAAATTTAAGAAGAGTTACACAATTTACAACCATTCATATTTTGAAATATTTGCTATATGAAAAGGTAATTATCAACAAAAAATTTATGTATGAGCATGTGTTGGAATATTTTAGGCCTTAGAAGTATCAACTTCTAGGAATGTGCTAATAAGTATTTAATTGTACTTAATTAATATCTTTACCTCTAATATATGAATATCTTTATGTCACATTATTAGGAAGATAAAAAGGGCTAAGTAGTTCAAATATCACATTTTCCCAGGAAATTTTAATTGCCTAGTGAAAAAATTAGTTTATATATGTTACAGATTTATATTATACTCATTAATATTGACCTTTACCAGAAAGAAAATTTACTGAATTTTCTGAGGTTCACATTGTTAATTTTGGCTATAGTACCTTAGATTTCTTCTCCTATTTTAAAAATAAAAATAACAAGTCTCATGAGCGTTAAAGGGTTGTAGAAGTTGTAAAGAGACAGCTCACTGCGCTCCAGGGAAATTAACGGAAACTTCAAAGTTGTGAGAATGAAAAATATCCACTGAAGAAAAGATCTGAGTTTTAGTTAACAGCAGACACTGTGAGGAGCCAATTTCAGTGCCACAATCTACGTACAAAGTTAAAAAAAAAAAAAAACTTGAAATTTACCAGAACAAAGAAATGACAATTCCCTGTGACCAGCACTGTAATACACTCATTGACGAATACATCAAGGGTGTAAAGAAAAGTCACAAAGAGTTTTGTGACTGCACTCTTAATTTTATTGTAAAACATGGCTTTACTTATAACAAGGTGCAAATATTTTATTATTAATTCAAATTGTAACAATTATAGCCATATGATTGCATTTATTGTGGCTTTGGAACATAATTTCAACTCTGCAGATATAATAACAGAGAACTATTAGGAAGATGGCCAACAATTTGATTGATTGTTCCCACAATAAAATTTATTACAAAAACTAGCAATATATATTGATTTTTCAATCAAATTTGAAAAATCATAAAATAAAAAATATATAAATATTGTACATGCAAAATGAAGGAATGCTCACATATTTGATACAATGTAAAGATGGCATGATAATTCACTAATTTTAAAGAGATTTGAAGTACATATTTTACATTTGTTATTTTTCTATTTTTGTAATAGAATATTCAGACAAAAGAGATACTAGGAAAATAAGGGTTTTCTTCGTCTTATAATTTTATAGAAATAAAATCATCGAGGTGGTCAAAACATGACAGCAGCCAGGGTATGCAGGAAAGCAGGAGAGGGATCTGGCTGATCACGTTTTGTACACACATGGAAAATAGACAGAAAAAAAAGGAATGCAGAAAATATTTACAACCTGAAAAAAAAACTGGGTTCTAGCTCTGAAAGATTTCACAAACTATTTAAACAACACGATCATTTGGGGATAAATATTCAAATACATGAGTTTATGTGAATATATCTTGTTTAAACCATCATCACATATATCCTACTATAATTTAAATCAACCCTTTTTGAGACTACTTATAAATGTACTTTAAAAAATAATTTATAAGTCCCTTAGAAGAAACTTATATTATTATGTGAAGATCACTCATGACATATGTAAAAAAAAATTATGTCACCAAAAAGGCAGAAAAAGAAGCTAAAAAATCTAATAATATCTTGAATAAATGAAAATTTATAAAAAATTTAAAATTACCTTTCAGCAAAACATTGAGAAAGATAAAAGTCTTTCAGTTTTCTAAATAATATGTAAAGAAGAAAAATGTTTCTGAATCTTAATCAGGAAAATGAGCCTTGTTGCATTCTATCATTTAAATTTTGTGGTTGTATTTTTCAATTTCTAATTCCATTGTAGCCTCTAAAACACACCATCTGAGAGGCAACAACCGATTAGTCCATAGAGAATACAATATATATCTCTCCATTTCCCATATTTAAATATATACATGGAGAGCTCTGGTTGCACTTCCAGAAGACCCAGATTCACTTCCCAGCCCCCACAAAAAGTTTTCATCCTTCTGTGACCAGTTCTCAGAGATCTAACAGTCTTTGCTGGCTTCTGTACTGACAGGCACACAAGTGGTGCACAAATTTAGATGCCATATACATAAATAAGACTAGTGAAAATTTAAAAATATAATTATTAGCTTTCTCTTTTTATAAAAGTCAAACTAACTCTTTAATTTTACATACCATTCCCAGGTCCCACTCAGTCTCCTCCTCACACTCACTCCACTTTCCCCAAACCCATTCCCCATCCTCTCCTCAGAGAGGGCAAAGCACAATGCTCTGAGGAAGGACCAAGGCCCTCCCTACTATATCTAGCTAAAAAGGGTATCAATCAGAAATTAGATATCAAAATTCCATGTGATCCAATTTAAAATGGAATACAAATATAAATAGAGAATTCTCAACAGAAGAATCTCAAATGGCTGAAAGAATCTTAAGGAAGTGTTCAACATCCTTAGCCATTAGGAATATACAAATCAAAATGATTCTGAAATACCATCTTACATCAGTCAGAATGGTAAAGATCAAATACACCAAACATACCTTATACTGGAGAGGTTGTAGAATAAGGGACTACTCATCCATTGATAGTGGGAATGCAAACTTGAAATCAACCTACCCAGGACCCAGCAATACCACTATTGGGCATATACCAAAAGAATGCTCAATCATACTACAAGGACATATGTTCAACTATATGCAGCATTATTTGTAATATCCAGAGCCTGGAAACAACCTAGATGCCCCTCAACAGAAGAATGGATAAAGAAAATGTGGTACATTTACAAAATGAAGTATTTCTCAGAGGTAAAAAACAATGACATCTTGAAATTTGTATGCATATGAATGGAACTAGAATTATTAATTTTTAAAAATCCAATTTTGCTAACTGCGAAAGAAAATTTATATCAAGGTCATATTACAAATTTAAATTAAAATAATTTTTTAATTTTTAGTTGCCTGAATCAGGAATAATAATCATGAGAAATGTTTCTTAGCAGTACGTTAATAAGGTGTTAGAAGGAAGTACTTCTGTATATTTGTTGCTTTTATTGGTTAATAAAGTATTTACTTTCGGCCAATGGCATAACAGAATATAACCAGACAGTAAGAGATATATATAGAGAGAAAGAAGGCATACTCAGGGAGAAGCCATGTAGCCCTACCAGAGATGGCACCCAGACGTGTGGACAATTGAATCCACTGAAAGCCTGAGAAAGCTTGGGAAAGAGTAAAGCATGTTTTCTTGGTAACTGCCATTTCTTGGTTCTACTCTGCTTGCTAGAGGCAAGCAAAGCAC
>NC_022027.1:40744632-40756674 GCF_000317375.1 Microtus ochrogaster | reverse complement strand
CCTTCCTTTTTTGTTTAAACAGAAAAAGGAGAAGTGATGGAGGAAGGTCGTTGGTTAATTAAATAAAGAAGCTGCTTGCCCTGATAGGTTAAAACATAGGTGGGAGGAGTGAACGGAACAGAATGCTGGGAGGAAGAGGAAGTGAGCTCAGAGACGTCATGCTGCCCGCTCCCGGGCAGACACACGCGATGAAGCTCCAACCCAGGATGGATGTAGGCTAGAATCTTCCTGGTAAGACCGGTGTACACAGTTTATTAGAGATGGGTTGATTGGGATATCAGAATTAGCCAGTAAGGGCTAGAGCTAAAGGGCCAAGCAGTGTTTAAAAGAATACAGTGTCTGTGTAATTATTTCGGGGCATAAGCTAGCCAAGCAGCTGGGGTGCTGGGGACACAGCCCTGCCGCTCCTATTACAACAGATGGCACCCAACGTGGGGCTCGAACCCACGACCCTGGGATTAAGAGTCCCATGCTCTAAAGAACTTCTTTTTTCATATTCTCTCTCCTTCTGGTCTTCAACTGGACATTAGGGGCTCAGTCCATTGCTCTGATGAGGGACTTTGTCTCTATCTCCATCCATCACTGGAGGAAGACTCTAGGGTGATATTCTAGATAATCATCAGTGCAATAGTGGAGTAAGGCCAGTTCAGGCACCTTCTACTCTGCTGCCCTTTACCTAGAGCAACAGTGAATAAATGGAACCTCCTGAAACTGAGAAGCATCTGTAAAGCAAAGGACACTGTCATTAAGACAAAAAGGCACCCTACTGAATGGGGGATCTCCACCAACCCCGCATCAAACAAAGGTCTGATCTCCAAAATATATAAGGAACTCAAGAAACTGGACATGAAAATTCTAATTAACCCAATTAAAGAGTGGGGTACTGAACTGAAAAGAGAATTCTCAGCTGACAAAGTTCGAATGGCCAAAAGACATTTAAGGTCATGTTCAACCTACTTAGTGATCAGGGAAATGCAAATCAAGACAACTTTAAGATACCATCTTACACCTGTCAGAATGGCTAAAATAAACACCAATGATAGCCTATGCTGGAGAGGATGTGGAGCAATGGGAACACTCATTCATTGCTGATGGTAATGCAATTTTGTGCAACCACTTTGGAAATCAGTGTGGCGGTTTCTCAGGAAATTGGGAATCAATTTACCTCAGGATCCAGCAATATCACTCTTGGGAATATACCCAAGAGATGCTCAATCATTCTACAAAAGCATTTGTTTAACTACGTTCATAGCAGCATTATTTGTAATTGCCAGATCCTGGAAACAACCTAAATGCCCCTGAATGGTAGAATGGAAAAAGAAAGTATGAAACATATACACATTAGAGTTCTACTTAGAGGTAAAAAAATAATGACATTTTGAATTTTGTATGCAAATGAATGGAAATAGAAAACACCATCCTGAGTGAGATAACCTAGACCCAAAAAGATGAATATGGAATGTACTCATCCATTAGTTGACACTAGCCATAATGGGTGAATAATTTTAATAGATGAGTTTAAGATTATATTCTCAGAAATAAGGAAGCCACTCAACCTATGAGCTGAGAGTTGGTATAATTAAACTCAGTATTTTACAAATAACACTTGTGCTATTATTTTGGTAATAGTCAATAATATTGAATGTTTACTAGCTAATGTTTTTACTCTGTTCAACTTTACCATTTTAAATTAGACATATTCTATGGTCCAAAATTGTTTGGTTGTTCCCATTAATATGCAATACTAATATCCCCCAGTGTCCTGTGTTATCCAATTCTAGCCTTCTCTTTTTAGCTTCATTTAATGCTATTCCTACCATCTGTCAACATGTGACTGTTATACTGATATTTCTTCTTCAGGAGATCAAGCTCTTCAAAGATATTTTATCTAAACCTTTTATTTACCTTGAGAGACATTCCCTACATGCATTTCTTATTAAATTCCATACTTTTCTGAAGTATCTGTTTAAATGTTACATGCCTAGGATGGTTTTCTCTAAGCAGCTAATGGAATTGGACTTCCTTTTGTAATTGGCTTGTATTGGTCCTCCCTAAAGAACTGTAAACTCCACAAGAATAGCAATTATGGCTGATTGTTTTTCTCCCACACAATTGCAATAGCTTCTTTATCCATAGAAACCAAACAAAGCATTTAGATTTCAGCTAGTTATTGATTTGTGGACATGTCCTGATAAAGAATAAATAAACGTTCATTTTATAAGTGATCACCAGGGACATCATTCAACTTTGCTAACAGATATGATTTCTTTGTCAATAACAGTCTGATATAATTTGTACCAAGTACTTTAGCTTTATGTAAAACAAGCATTTAAAAAGAGCAACTACAAGATGAAGGATCATTTTAATCCTCATACATAAAGCTCTACATTTGGTTTGTTTCTTTCAATAGACTAACTTTCAGAGCATTTTTCTGATTTTGAAAGGCATTTTTCCCACAATAACATGGTGGTTATCTTAACATTTTTGACAACAGAGCAAAACTTGTTATCATAGTATGAGACCAGTGAAATGTTCTTTTGCTTAAATCTTTTCCCTGAATGTAAACAGTTTAGTAGTGCTGAGGATACCTTTTAATTTTATGGTGGTAAAAAAAATAAAACTGCAGGTCTCAAATGATGAAAAAATTAGCAACAGCATCAATAATTTATATTCTGGACAAGGGTTTGAAAATACAAACATTCAGGGTGCTTCGATACTGATTCTTGAGTCGACTTAATTCTGTTTACCTGTGGAGAAGCATTTCAGAAGTGTGTGGAAATTTGATACAATGCTGATGAAGGATATTCTGTTTTGATACAGATTTTTAAATGATTACTCTAAACAATTTTTAAATCAATAAGTAATTATGATGGTTCTTTCCAATCAAATAAGTATTGATTTAGAAGAAGAGATATGCCTTTCTCTACTTTTGAGAATTTACTGATTGTTATTTGCTGTGATTTACCATTAAATAAACCCATATTTCTATTAAATAAAATCATACATGTTTAAGAGGGCTCCCCACTAACTTTATGTGCTTTTCTTGGGGTTACATCAGGCTATTGTGTCTATTTTTCCACCAAGTATTTGGATATTTGGTAGTAGGAGATGTACTCAGAGAATACAGTACTCTGTTTATTTGAATCATTAATATTAAACCTGACAGCATTATCTCTACATTTTATAACACTATAAAATTATTTTATAGTGTTACAATTAGTAATGCTAAGCCTAGGTATTAAAGGGATTAGTACTGATTGTTCCTCAGTAAAGTTCAGTTTATAGTGACATAAAACAACAATATTTGTGCCATAATACTTTATGGTACCAAGCAGCGTCACTGTAGGACAATAGGAGTTATACGGGCTGCTTTTAGCTAAGTTAATCTGTGTGTTCAAGGTACATTTTAAATTTTCAGTTCCAGAACACAGGGATGCATTGTGACCACCTGTTTAAGAGGTTTTTTCTTATTTTTTATTTCTCATAATTACAATTAGTATAATATATTTCATTCTTTTAAAAGCTATGGATACTTTATGTTTTCAAAATATTGAAAGCTTAAATATGTTGAAGTAATTGAATTGTATTAATAAAATGATAATATTGGTTACATGACAAAATAATTCTATTTTCCTATTATAGCTTCCTGGATAGTTTAAGAAAAGTTCATTATTCAGCAAAAATACCTCTGATATAGCATGTGAATGATTATTTGATGCATACAGCCATCTAGGCAGGAAATTCTTGACCATGTGTTGGTGTAGGAGTTCCTTCTGTTTGTGTGTTGCTTTCATTGGTAAATGAGTAAAGAAACTGCCTTGGCCTAGTTGATAGGGCATAACTTAGTTAGGGAGAGAAGACAGGACCGTAGACAGATAGATGAGAGTATGGTGGTATTTTGTTTGTGCTCTAACAATAAAAACTTACCTAGAGAACAAAGGGTGGCGCTAGGCACTAGTTAGTCTTAGAGGCCGGGCAGTTTTGGCACACACCTTTCATCCCAGCACTTAGGAGGTAAAGCAGGAAGATCAGGAGTTCAAAGTCACACAAGGCTACATGAGATTTAACCAGTCTAAAAGAGAAAAGGAGCCCACACCTTTGATCCCGGCACTTGAAATATCATGCCTTTATTTCTAGCACCAGGGACATGGAAACAGGAGGCTGAGCAGAGATAGGAATATAAGACAGGAGGAGAAAGGAGCTCAATCCTTTCCGTCTGAGGATTCAGTAGAGATGAGAAGTTTCTCTAGTGATTGGCTCCTTTCCTTCTCTGATATTTCAGCATTTATCTGATATCTGGCTTGGGTTTTTGTCACTAAGACCAACTAGAATTCATGCTAAAAAGAGAATAAGTAGCAAGGCAAAGCTAAGAGAATTTCAGCCCTTTCAAAGGAAGGAACAGAAGAGGTAGGAGGTGACTGTTGCTTCTCTGATATTTCAGGCTCTTACACCAATATCTGTTACCTGAGTCTTGATTTTTTTTATTAAAAAAGAATAATTAGTTAAGGCTTCAGCCAACATATCAAGTACACTATGGCCAGTAAGCTGGCACAGATGCTAATTTTTTTTTCTGTGCAAAGCTTAATATCTAAGTTTAATTTTCTGTTCTGACGGTGATAAGAGAGAACAGACTCTAAAAAGTTATTCATTATCCTATACATGTGTGCCTTGACATGTGCTCTATATTCCACACATAAAACATATATATGCAATAATAATAATTAAAATGAAGTAAGCACTTAATCCAATGCCTATTATCAAATGAAGCATAGAAATATTTGAACATGCAGACTAACTATGAAATAAGAGCTAATGTCCTAGAGTGCAGATGATTGATAGTAAAAGCATGATGGCTCAGATATTTCATGTATCTGACACAATGCAATCATAACATTAATTTATTTTAATGTGATTTCTCTTTCTCTCTCACTCCCTCCCCCTGTCCTGTGTCTGTCTCTCAGTTTTTCTCTTTCTCTCCGTTTCTCCATCTCTCTTTCTGTCTCTGTCTCTCTTTCTCTCTCTCTCTGTGTATGTGTGAAGCTATGTTTCAAACTTAGGATGTGTGAATGCGAGGAAAGAGAATCACAAAAATAAATTGCATGTCTCAAGTTTCAGTATTGACTTTTTCCTTCAATGTTTTACTTCACAATACCAATAATCTGAATCATGCTTTCTAACACGTTTATTTCTTATTGAGTCATTCATTTTTCCTTATATCAAACAATATTTTTATAGAGAATTGTGTTTCAGACTCATGATATAGTGAGTTGATATTGAGAATATCTTGCCAATGAATTGAAAGCCAAATAGTCTCTGATCTTGTTCTAGAGCAAAATTGAGAAAGTGATAAATATGTGAAATAAAATGTACTAGTAACCATCAGAAAAATTTCTACAGCAATAACGGAGAAAATTTAATTCCAGTGTCAGCACTCTAATTAGAAATATATATATATATATATATATATATATATATATATATATATTCACCCACACATTATCTCTCAGGAATCATACAATAATCACAGACAGGTATGGGAATCACTGTTGCTCTGATACTGGAAACAAGCTCCTCAATTATTGTCTTGATTTAATTCCTGTCATGGGTGGCTGTTATCAGTAGGGGGATGCATAATTTTATGACTGCTTCATGGAAGAATATTTCTTAGTTTTATGAAAAATGAGAAATTCAAATACAGAATCTTTTTCTCTTTTACTTTTTATAATAACTAATGCAATGTCTAGCGTGTCCTTTTGTTAATCCCATTTGATTTATGTTTGACCCATGAATCAATTTATTCAGGTTATACAAAATGTTCTACTTGTTCATTAAGATTTTGATGTATTCCTGAATGGATATCTTGCTGAGTTTTTCTTGCGATAATCTTTATTTTACTCAAATTAATTTTTATATTACTTTCTCCTGTTCCATTAGCTAAAACTTCTACAATGAATAGAGCTATCGCAGGAACAAAATGTATTCATGAGTGTGAACTGGCTTCCTGGCACCAACTCTACATCATCTGAGTTTCTTGAATGATTTAAAGGTGTTTCCGGATCATGTATTATTTTAAATAAATCCTCTTTCAGAGAGTTCAAGCTCAAATATACTATTTGTAATATTTTGGTGGGTAACTAAATATTAATTCATTTATTTCATATCTATTTGCACATACATTTAAATAAGTTAAGTATTCTGCCATAAGAATTTTTTTTCCAATGGTAAAGAAGCCCTTTATTGAATAGTACCATGGAGGCTTATATTCCCAACACTGTCAGGTGTGCCAGCAGGTGAAAACCTCATCTCCTGATCAATCAAGGACAAGCTCTGCTTCCTTTGCATTAAGGTGGAGCAAGGCTGCCACCAAAGGGAATGGAATGGGCTCCAAAAAGCTAGATCATGAGTGTGGTGGTTAGTTTGTTAAGATTTCTTATTTTAAAAAATTGGTCTTTGAGATTTTGCTGCATCTCATAAAAAAAAAAAACATTAAAGAACTTTAATGTATGTGTCATGCCCAGCTCTGGGTGGGCCACAGAAAATGAACTCAGTGGTATCATGCAAATTTTTGTTTTCTAATGATATTTTTGTTGGGTTTTTTTTTTGTCATACTGGTTCTTTACTTGTATAGTATGGCTGCAGATACTGTGTTTTTATGAGTTGTGTTTGTGTGCTACTTATGTTTTTTTTTTAATATTTGATTTCTTCTTTTACTTGTTTACTTGTTTGACTATGGTTTTTTTTTTTTTTTTTGAAAGACCATGGAGTGGGGTGGGTGAGAAGAATCTTTCAGGGCTTGGGGGAGGTGAAAATTATGATCAAAATATATTGCATAAAGTATTTTATTGTCAAAACATAATAAGCAAAGCTAATAAAACAGTTTGTAGTTAATCTGGAGGGGGCTGGGTGCTCAGCTTAAAGGTGCTGCCAAATTTGCCGATTGTTGCCATTTCAAAGAAACAAGGGGCTTTGCTCCCAGACTTGTAAAACAGTTGCCTTATCAAATATCTGCACTCAATAAGGAGGTCCCACTCTTTGCACGTCGGAAGATATAAAAATGCAAACTGTGTCCAAAACACTGGTGTTAGATGAAATCCTTGGGCATCCTTATTGCTCAGAAAAATAGGAGATTATTTGCCTGTATTTAGCTTGTACGGAACATAGGTTTTGTATTGGCAGAAGGATTTCCCCTAAATTCAGGCAATAATCACATAGAGGTTACCATTGAGGGTTTCATAAGGAAACATAACAGGCCATGAAGTGTGTGACAAGAATAGAGTTCTACCAGGCAGTCTCTGATCAATATATCTATCCTGAGCTATGGGAGCTTTCTTGAGTGCTTTGAATGTGGAGTGTATGCTAGGAGAACTCTATGTAGTGAAGAGACAGCTCAGGAGAGTCCACAGGTTGCCTCCTGCCCGAGAGACCACAGGGATGGGAATCACCAAGACCTTTGCAGCTTTCACAGTGCTGGTCTGTGCTTCAGTTGTATATGGAACTGTAAGATCATGTGCTTTCTCTAATAGCTAAGTCTTGCTTTAGTCCATTTTCTCATTTCTGATGGCCCTGATCTATCCTTCTGAAGGGGAATAGGGTTATTCTGCCTCTGTATTTTGGGAATATGTATTTTTTAAAAAATATCTTTAATTTCTAAGAATTTCTTTGAGCTGCAGAAAGGGTCTTGACGAAAAAGGCAAAAATTTATAGCTTGGATTTGAAATATCCACCTATCTCCTATCTATTAAAGGTTCAATATCCAGCCTGTGGTTCTGTGCTCATGGAGACTTTCAGACATAATACTCTCTGAAGAAAAATTGGTCATTTGGAACTGTATTATTGTATGGGACATTAAATGCCCCCACTGGATCTCCCACCATGAGCTGAAAAGGGATCCTCAGCCATGGTTTAAATGATATATTTTATTGTTACAGAGGTTTGTGGACTAGAATATCTGAACTTGAGAGGCAAAATATTCCTCTATATAAATCAGTCAGACTTTTCTTTACAGTAGTATGTACTTGACTGATTATTTTTTTCAGTTTTTGTTTTGGTTTAAGGTTTACTGTTCATATTAACCTGAATAGGTTGCTTAATTTTTCAATTTAGCAATCTATAATGGAGGCGAAATAGCAGTAAAACCTTATGAGAATAAGTTGGCAATTATGTGGCTTAGCTTGGTTCCTAATACACACATAGTACCACTAAAGTATGTATCAGATATATATGCAAAATTTCAGGCTTTTGAGAATTCCAAATTCAATATTTTAAAAATATGTCACCTGTTCCAACATGAGAAGAACCAAGAATTTGTAATGACATACCAAAACCTTAGAATAATGTTTTCATTTTACATCTTAAAATTATCCAAAGGTTTACTGAGAAATATGATATTAAATATTTGAGACTACATGCTTATAATGTCAGCCTTCTAAAAAACATTCACACATTTATCCTTTCTCTAAAATAAAAATTATATAGTATCTCAATTTCCTTTGATAACAAGTACAACTAAATCAGTTAATGGATAAAACACATTCTTTTAGGAATGCATATAATTGAAACACAAATTTGATCCTATTCTTTTAACTGTTAAGAACTCAGGAATAGAAGACACCAGAACGTTGTCTTTGGCTATTTAACATATACAAATACTACGATTACTAATTACAAATCAGTGGTGCACGCCTTTAATCCCAGACTTGGGAAGCAGAGGCAGGTGGGTCTCTGTGGGTTTGAGGTCAGTCTGGTCTACTGAGCAAGTTGCAGCACAAGTTCCAAAGCCACAGTGAAACTTTGTGTTAAAAAACCAAAAACTAAATAAATAAATGTGTAAATACAATAACAACAACAACAAAGCCAGAAAACAAACGGAACATTGGACAGAAAGTCAAGGAACAATTATTCTTAGTAATAGAAGAAAAAGATGCAATTAATAAGAGCCCAATAAGAAAGCAAATGTATGGGGAAGTTAGGATTGTTCGGAAAAAGGAAAGTGAAGGAAAAATGATGTACTATCTCCAAAATTAAAAGATAGTTTATTTTCTTGATCTGGGAGCGTGGACACCACCAACTAGGAATTGCTCAGCACTTTCCTGGCCTGAGGCAGTGGAGGATAGAGATAGCTCACTCCTCCCTGCCCCAGATCTCTTGGTCTGAGGAAGCACAATCCCATCAGTTTCTCTTTCTCCACAGTCTGTCATAATCATACCAAGTTCCATGCCTAGGAACTTGAGAGAAGACAAGGAACAGCTCCATGCCATACCTTGTGTCTGGGACAGGCTGGACTCAACCAAGTGCCACCCTTGGGTCTGGCACCTGTCTGGTGGGCACCATGATGGTAAACAATAATGGGGTGGGGGAAATGGAAGAAAGAGAGAGGACGTCATTTTCTTAAAATTACTTCTAGTAGTATTGGGGCTGAGACTATCTCTATGGGATCCTGTAAAAAAATAAGACAGTGGTTAAACCTCAAGTTTTAACTGTAACATTTAGCTGTAACATTTGTAATCAGTCTTTGAGTAGTGAGTAAGGCTTTTCTGAAGTTCAGGGTAGACTGAATATGTACTCCTCCTATTGGTTAATAAAAAACCTGCTTTGGCCTATGGCAGTATAGAATAGAGCTAGGCAGGAAATCCAAGCATAGACACAGAGAGTAAGAAGGCAGAGTACAGAGAGATGCCAGTCAGTGCGCTGCCTATAGAACAGGATCCCGAAACGCCTAAGGTAATGCCATGGCCGTGTGGCAATATACAGCCTATGAGAAAAAGGTTAATTTACTAGTGAGAGATAGCCAGTAAGAGCCTAAGCCATCAACCAAGCAATTATATTAGTTTTGGTATTGATAGATTGAGAGATTGATTTTTCCATAAGCTGTTGTGAGGACCTGTGGGCAGGAGAGAAACCAGTCCATTGGACCTGAACAAGACAGAGAAAAGGTTCTAGCTACATGCACCATTTTCCATCTTTTCAGCAATGCATTTACCTTTCCCCAGATCTTCACCAGAATATCCTGTCATTTGTTTTATTCATCTTTATTTGAATTACTCTCATGACAAAAAATTGTTGAATGGTATTAACTGTTCTTCAGACATATGTATCTCATATATTGGGTCAATTCAGGGTCCTATGTCCTTAGACTACCATGTAGTATTGAAAACCAGTTTCTGTTTTCAAATTTTATTTGTATACAGTTAAAAATGTATGGTGTTTAATAATATTTAAGGATGCTTCTCATATTTAAATGTAATATGTAAACATCCATTATTGCTAATCATAATGCAATCACTATACTTCTTTGTATATTATTAAATTCCATTCTTTGTATATTATTAAATTCCAGAATACATATTGTACCCATTCTTTGTATATTATTAAATTCCAGAATAAATATTGTACCCATTCTTTGTATATTATTAAATTCCAGAATACAAATTATTTAAAAATTATCTTATCTGTTTATTACAGTGGAAGTGTCACTTGTCCTTACATAGAAAAATTCTCTGATTGAAATCTTTTTTAGATAAATGTGTCAATTGATTCTTATGTTAATTCTTGACCAATGCGAACAGTTGTGTTTGGTATTTCTTTCTGATTTTTTTTGCTAACATGGAAAACAGATCTATTTAACTGGAATGACAGCAGTTTGGCTGTGTTTCAAAAACTAGGCAGGAGATCATGAGTATTTAAGATGGAACTCATCTCTAAAGCCTCCCTGAGCTAAGTGGGAGTTTTGTACTTTAGCATGCGATGAATTAGGTCTCCAGTGACGTGAAAAGAAGAGGGCAGACAGTTCCAGATGGCTAGTGCCACAGAAGCTATGGGTCAGTGTTTCCAGGGAAAGGGAGTGGGTGCAAAACACATCTTCAGTGATTAAAAATCAGTAGACAGGAAAACAACCAAAACTGTAACAGATGAATGGAAATTGAGTTGGCATGAACAAATACTATTAAGTTTTGTGAGGCCACCAAGGTCAGTGGCATTATTAGAAGATTTGTATCTATTAGGGACCTGGTCTGGGGTAAACTGCAATTGATACATCTTAATCATTTTTTTTTCTTTTCAATTCTGTTTTTTAAAAAGTTGTAGCTAATAAATTTAATAAAATAGAAAAATAAAGATTATAAAAAGAACACCTTGGATTTTAGTTTACCTGAAAACAGTTCCTATCTCTATATTTTTCCAGCATATCTAGTAATATATTACTAGAATTAGATAAGATTTTCACCTTATTTTTCTTTCGAATATGACTGAAATTATCTAATTATGTTTTCTGTATAACTTTTCCTCTGTTTTACTAATTGTAGTGTGATAGATAATGGCTTTGTTTCTAGCATCCTATGGCTGATGTCTCATGCAGGATTCATGCATGATTATCTCAATTTAGTGTTTTTAATTTAATGCAGACATTAATGAAAAGAAACAACTTAAGAAACCAAATGATTGTTCATAATGTGAAGCAATAAGATGTTACTGATTACAAAGATTTTAATGCAATATTCATCTCAAAGCACATTTTAAAGTTAAATGAAATAATTACAGATTTAAGTATCATCTTACTGTATCAACTAATAAAAGAGAAAGAAAGAAATTCTCAGAGAGAAATGAACAGATCTACAGAGTATTTCAAAGAAAGAGGTGTGAGATGTATATTTTATTTAGGTAGCAGGCGACTTGAGGGAATGTTTAAGAATAATGTCAGTGAAAGGGTAAAAGTCATACCTGGCATCAATATGATATGGAGTAATTACTTATGTCCTCCTTGTTATCTTTTTTATATCCTTTCTCTTTGTATATCCTTTTACTCATGATAGATTCTTTACTGATATAAAGATATATGTAATATACTGATCATAGTTTCCCCTCTCTCTCCACCACTAAGTTCTTCCCAACTGTCCCTCAACTTCAGATCCTTTCCCTCTGTCTCTGAAGAAAAAATATCAGGCTTTCAAAGGATAATATTAAAATAAAATGGAATAAAATAAAACAATAAATCAAAATAGCACAACAGAATGAGACAAAATAATCAGAAGGAAAGCAGCCCAGAGG
>NC_022027.1:40744125-40744532 GCF_000317375.1 Microtus ochrogaster | reverse complement strand
AATTTTGTTATATGTATATGCATATTTCTGCTATTGATTAAGATATTGTGATTGTGTAGTTTATTAAAAAATGTAATATATAATTAAGAAATATAGGTTAATAGTTAATCATCTATTAACCTATATTAATAGTTAATAGTCAAGCTTGTAGTCATATTAGTTAGATTTTCTATATATATATATAGATACATTTCAGTTAGATAGACATTCTTCAAAGACTGCAGAATATGCTATTTAGTGTTTTAATAACTTAGGACTTTTCATGACAATGAGACACTCTGCTCCTGGCAGCACCAATCTACTTCAAGAAGATGGGCATCAAAGAGGAACCTTACGGAGTTTGATAGCCATTTGGGCAAGAAACTGCTCTTGCCTGGAATATTGCATAAACTGAACACAGAGAACCC
>NC_022027.1:40725428-40738851 GCF_000317375.1 Microtus ochrogaster | reverse complement strand
AATTATAATATATTATATTATATTAATTATATTATAAATAATGTAAAAAATTAACAAAGCAACAGTAAATTGTGTGATAATTGGCATCTAAAGATGCTATTGAATTGGTTTTATCTTATCCTATTCTGTTTTATAGGTTTTTGCTTTATCTTATGTTATTTTATTTTCATCACATGGAAGCCTGTTTGTTTTCTAATGATAGACTGAAATTGCATCCAGATGGAAAGGAAAGTAGAGAGGAACTGGAAAAAATAGAGGAAAAGGAAATTGTAAGAGATTAAATTATATTAGAAAATAAAAATCTATTTTCAATAAAATGAAAAAAAAGACTTCAGTCTCTTTAAATATTAAAATTATTGCTAAAATTTTAAAGTTTTTCAGAAATATTCGGTGCCCCATAACTGAAGGTTTTTGTAAAATTAAAGTAAGTTGGAGAGTTTCTTTATTCCAGGAAGGAATAACTAGAACAGTCACAATTAAATCAAAGAAAAACCAAAGCCTAACAGCATGAGGTTCAATGTCAGATGGCTGGAACACACTTATGATCTTCTGGAATCCATATACGGAGCTCAAGATGACAGTGCTCCAAGCTGTTTCTTTCCTTGGTAATCATCCTTTGCAAATAGAATATACAAAACTTTAGAGTTGCAGTTACAACTGAACTAGACTTTCATCAACGTCTACCCATTTCCTTACTATTTTATTTTAATGAAGAGTATCACAAAATATATAATGATTGAATGATAGCTATAGGATATCACAGACATTGCAAAAGTTTTTAAAATATGCATTAACAAGACCTTGAAAACAACAGAAATGAATGTATTGGGTATTCTGGTTCAATAAAGAATATGTTATGACATACCATGGTTATTTTAGCTGATATTGTTATAGGAACTGGAGTAGTGGCTTAGAAATATGTAAAAATATGTTAAAAATTTTTAAATTTTTAACTTAAAATGTGCTTAAAATATGTATGGCTGTTTCAAACAATCTGATTTTTACTCTCAGCACCTAATTTTTGTGGCTCACAATGGCTTCTAACTCCAGCAGTTGGAAACCTATTGTGTTATGGGGTATTTGCACTCTGTGTGGAATTGTATTTGTGTAATAAAAAGCTCAATAGGGAGTATAGGTAGGATTTACAGAGAGAGAAAAAGGAGAAGGAATCTGTCCAAGAGGTAGAAGGAAGGAGAATGAAGAAAAAATAGGAGATGCAAGATGGAAGAGAGGTAATGACATGTGATAAAATTTAGATGACTAGAAATGGGTTATTTTAGTTATAAGACCTAGTTACAAAAAGCCTAAGCTACAGACAGAACTTTCATAATTGATAATAAGTCTCTGTATCATTATTTGGGAGCTGGTTGGAAGGACAGAAAAAGAATGATTACATCAGTGCTTCTTTCTGGCCTCTGAGGGCACCAGCACATGCTTGCACACACAGAGAAGGGGCAGTGGACTCATATTAAAACATAAACAAAGATTAAAAAGACAAATTGAAGCATTAACTATAACCATCAAGAGTTGTGTTCAGATTTTGTCTGACTTTGACCAAATCTGCTTTTCAACACATTTTTTTATAGGTATAAACAGTTTTGTTGTTGTTGTGTTTTTGTTTTTGTTTTGTAATTATTGTTGTTAAGGTGCTTTCTTTTCTTGTGACTTATTTGGTTTGTTTTCGTTTTATAGCAAGACAATGGAAGACAAAGGAGACAAATTATAAAATAATAAAAAGAAACAATAAAAGAAATAATAATCTCATTTGTACTGTGACAATAATGCCACAATTTTGAGGGTGAGACTTGCTAAAAGATCCTTAGAAAAATGAGAATTCCAGAGTGTCTCTAAGCCAAAATTCTAGGAAATAACTTAAGAAAAATGTAAATATTTAAATTACACCATAATGAGCACTTCTGTTGCAGATTGAAGACAAATTCGCTTTCAGTGTTTATCACAAGAATTTTTTACCTTTTCTAATCTTCTCTCACACACTACATCTCCATGGCAGCCTCCTCTCCTCCTCCCCTATTTCCCGGTTCTTTCTCACCTCACTTCTTCCCCAGATCCATTGCTCCCCTATTTCCCATAAAAATAGAACTGGTTTCCTCCTAGGGATATCAGCTGAACACGTCATAACAAGACACAATAAGAATAAGCAAAAACACTCGTATAAATGCCAGATGAAGTACCCAAGTAGGAGGAAAAGAGTCCCAAGGGCAAGCAAAAAAACAAAAAACAAAAAAAACCCCAAAAACCAAAAACAGAAAACAAAACCAGAGACAAGCCAGCTCTCACTGATAGAAGTCCTACAAATACCCTCACTAAACAACCATGACATAGAGAGAACCTAGCAGACTCATGCAGTTTCTGTGATTCCACTTCAGACCTGTGAGCCCCTATGAACCAAGCAAAATCTTAATAATAATGACTCTAGTTTTTTTAAAAATATGGATGATGTTGAATATTTCTTATTTATCTTCTGCTGCATTTAGTTAGAATAATTGAAAGTTTACCTTAATCTCCAAGATCACTTGCTGTAATACGATATTTTATTTTGTTTATAGTATAGCCACTAGGGAAATTGGGTGTGAATTAGCAGTCAATTGCAAAAATTTTAAATATTTATTTAATTTGAAAATAGCTTCTTTTATTTCGACATTATGCACATTTCCCAGATGAATTTACTTAATAGAAAAGAAAATAACTATCCTATTTTGTGTGGAGTGCCATTGGGCCACTTGTTTATGTACTGAATTTTGCAGTTATTTTACTGTACTTTGTTTCTTTAATTGTTGGTATACCATGAATTAATAATGAAATTTATCTCATAAAACTTACATACAAAATTATTACTCCTAAGTAGGCTAAATTTGCATTTTTTAATTATTCAGCTTGCTTACAAATGTAAATGACATTTTAAGTATTAATGATATTGATGTGACTACAATGTTTTTTTTTTTGTCCCAAAGAAAATATTCCATTTATTTACAGGATAAGAAATGAGAGCTGTTGGAGCATTTGTGGGTGTTTATGATGTAAAGATCTCAAATGTCCATGTGAAAGATTCATCATGTGTTATCTTACAAGAGTGGGATGCTTAAATACTTCACAGGGAATTTTTTACTTGAGCAATTGCTGCATTTCTTTATTTACATAAATTAAAACTCATTTTCCAATTGATGAAATATTCTTAGAGAGACAATTGGCCACAATTTGTATAACAAAGACAGCACTATTAAAGTGAGTTAACATCCTCCCCAATGTGATTTCATCCTATGGGATTTGTTATTTAACCTCTGATGCAGTACATCGAGAAGGTTCTACGTGAGATCTTACTACAGGTGATTATCTGAATGAGTTCCAGTTAGGAAATTTATGCAGGAATGCGTTAATTGATGACAATAGATGGAACTGACTGAAAGGATTATCAGGGAATAGATACACACTGCTTTAATGGTCAGCAGTGAGAAAGAGAAGGTGATGCCAAAGAAGGTAATTTCTAGCTATGCAATACAATACTGTTCCCTGAGATTACAAACAGAGAGGTATTAGGTTTGGAATAAATTTGGTTGTATTGAAACTTGATAAACATTTGTAAGATGTATCTGTCAACTGAACCACTTAAGGAATACCTAAAGTGGTAAAGTAGAAGAGACACTAGGGAAGGCTTTCAAAGAGCTACAAGAGCTACATCTACAAGAAGTCAAATGGGAAAAGATTAAGAGGTACAGAATATTAAGAAGGGATACTTCAGATGTTTGGAATTGCAATGACAGAAATCAAAATGAAGTAGCGCTGGTTTGGAGCATTGAAAGAATATTGGGGAATGTCTCAATTTTGAATTGCCCTCAACTGGCTTTTTCATATCAACAGCCTCAGTGGAAGAGCCTAGATGTATGTTGATCTTTATACTGGAGCAAAATGCTATTTACTTGTTGGTAAACTCCTCCTCTAAATGACTTATATATTGTTGCAATGCCTGATTGTTTTCTTACAGGACAGCTCAGTTCTTTGTAGAAACTGCCCATCACAAGAAACATTCAAGCAACTCCCAGTTTCAAACTTCACATACATCCATTATTTTCTAAACTTTTGGCTCCATTTTAAAATCTGTTTGAATAGATTTTCCAGGATTGAAATCTGAATATTAATTGAATTTCCATAAAAGCCACATGCATGTTAACCACACTGCGTGATTGCTGGAGTGATCAGAAATTTCTATTTGTGAGGCATTGGGATGAATGCCATAGAGCCAAACTATCTGGGGATATTTTATTCAACTTAATTGCCGTTTATTGTCTATTTTCATGTGTAACCTTGATGGAGGGAAGGTCATTGGTTAAGTAATAAAAAAACTGCTTGGCTTCATAGGTTGAAACATAGATGGGAGGAGTAAACAGAACAGAATGCTGGGAGGAAGAGGAAGTGAGCTCAGAGACGCCATGCTCTGCTCTCTCGGGTAGACGTGATAGCTCTGCTCTCTGGGGCACACGCGATGAAGCTCCAACCCAGGATGGACGTAGGCTAGAATCTTCCTGGTAAGCGCACCTAGCGGTGGTACACAGATGGTTAGAAATGGGCTAAATTAATATTTGAGAATTAGCCTAGAAGAGGCTAGATAGAAATGGGCCAAGCAGTGTTTAAAAGAATACAGTGTCCATGTAATTATTTCGGGGCATAAGCTAGCCAGGCGGCAGGGGTGCTGGGGATGCAGCCCCGCCGCTCTTATTACTACATAACCTAACATCTTGTAATGAATGGGTAAGTTTGGAATGTCTCATGGTAACAGATTATGAGTCACCAACAGTACAAAAGCGAAGGTCACTATGCAGCACTGGGATATACAGGAGAGATTCCCAGGCTTTGTTGCAACCTGTCTACCTAGTGTCCCTAAAATATGTAAAGTGCCTTGATTTGTAACTTTCCTTTGTTCTGTAACTAATAAAACAAACAAACAAAAAACAACAAAGAAAACATCAATAATTTTTAGTTTGGAAATGGTAATTATAGGCACCATGAATCTGTTCTTATCCCATGATTAATTACAGTTTTTTTCTCAAGAATTAACATCTTCAAAAATAAAATGGCTATAAAATAATTAACTGTCATATTCAAATTCAGATGATAGTTTATTTTTCATTGTCATTAAGTAACAACAAATAAATATGACTTTTTGTTAATGATTTAATTTTTTTATAAGACAAAAGTCTTATAGTCTAAAATATAGCTGAATAGATTAGAAATAAAATGTAATGTATAAATATAATAAAAGTAGACATTTAATAAAGTCAAGACAGTAGAGTAAATGTACCTGTGCATACACAGAAATCCATCATTTGACAGGAACATTTGTCACTGAGTTGATGTTAGTGAGACACCACAGGAAAGCACTTTAAGGAGAAATAAAAGCAAGGTTAAGCACATATTCTTCACAAAGCACAGATTAAGAGAGCATGATCATCTTGATTTTACATTGGTAAAAATTGTAATGTTACAGAAAATACCATAGCACCACAAAACCCTAAAATGGCTAAAACAATTCCATCTTGATTTACTTCCTGATATTATTTATGCAGTTAACATTTGTGTCTCCCATCATCTTGTGTGCTTATAAACCAAACATCCCCACACTATCTGAAATACAGTATGTGAGCAGTTTAATCAAATAGATGATAGTTCCATATATTGATAGAGATATAAAGATCAGATAATTTAGTTATATCAACAGGACAGATCATTGTTCATAATCAACTATCATTCTAAATTTTACTATTTGTATGTGCCCCTAAAGAAGCACTGGTATGGGCTTTTGCAATCCTCTTCCACAAGACATTAGATGAAAATTTTTGTTTGTCTTTTCTCTTGCTGAGTAAATTAAATCTTAAATATTGTTTCCTTCTTCTCATGAAACTCGACAGTTTAAAAGTTTTTTTAGAAATTATTGTTAACTCCATTGACAAGAAATGTAGATAAAATTCATGGTTTACACAAACTAAACACATAAAAATATATCCAAAAATATATCCAAAAATTAGTTACCAGCATATGAAGAAATGGTTCAGGTGTTGGACTCTAGTGTCCAAACACCGAGAAGGAGTTGCCCCCAGAGACCATCCCATACACCATAACCGATGCAAAAGCATGAGGATTTTATTAATTCTGTCATGACAGGGTCCTCCAGCATTCGGGAAGCCGAGGGACCTTGAATAGCTGGTGCAGTCTACTTTTGAAGGGGCCACAGAAGCAAAGGGGGGTTGTTCTTTGACTCTTCTGATTGGCTTATTTGAAAAGGCTATTACCAATAATTGACTGGAGAGCTGTTGCCAGATCAGATGAGGTAAGAGGTCATTTTGACCCCATTTCCCAAGGGACAGAACTAAAGCATACATATATGGGTAATTGTTTAGGAACTGAGTACGTGCGAGTGTAGCTGTTAGGTCCTTGGTTCCCAGTGGAGGAGGGGCTTACACAGGGTGTGATGCAGAATAATCTTCTTGGAAGTAATTCCCTTTAATGTGCTGGAGATTTTGAAATGTCTCCTGTTCCTTTTTTTAATAATGATAACATTTGCATTCAAATAGAGTTAATTTATTTTCAGAAGTTCATCAACTCCTGCTGTTCGTTTTCTACCTATTATTTAACCCGTAGTTTATAGTACAAACATTGCTTACAGGGAAAATGATTAGGATATTACTAAGTTTCTGTCTTCAGCTGAAAAACATGATACATTTGGAGTGTAGTATACCTGGAAGTTAATGTTTTATACTGATTCAAATTTGTTTAAAATTAAAATAAGCAAGGATGAGGAAATTCATCTTAACAGAGAAATTTTCATACAGGACGGAGACTCTTCACTATATGAAAGCTGTTCTCTAGAAAAAATGCAAACATATGATAAACATGCTTGAATGACAGCCTTAGATTTCCTACAATTTGCCAAGCTATGAGATCAGTGTGTTGACAAGGCTTTTTCTATTGTTTTATTGTGCATGTAAATCCCTGTTTATGGGATTTGGGAATTGCTGTTTACTAGAGCAGAATGTAAATTCATCTAAGTAATTCTGCATAACATTGATATACGAAGGCTTTACATATCACACATTTGTCAAAATGTTGAGTATTATGCTTTTTGTGTGTGTAATCAGTGGAGATTGAGGTTCATGGAGAGAAATGTGATTAGCGCTCTCTGTTGTACTTCCTTGTGCCAATGCCAAATGCTACAGTGTGTTCTATTTCCAGAGAAAACTACTAATCTAACAAAAATGTTGCTGTTCTAAACAATATGCTTCTAGAGTTATTGTAGAATACAGTAGAAATGGCGGCATTTATATTATTTTCCAAGAAAAATGACAGCTAGACAATTTTATTCTGATCAAGTGTTGTACTGAGAAATAAAAAAAAAATCAAAAAGAACAAAATACATTTCTGCCAAGTTGAATGGAAACAAAGTGCTGGTAGGTGGAAAGCATTTGAATTAGTCCAGAATAGAATAGGTAAGTCTAGCTTCATATGGAGTATTTTCAAAGACATGAGAACAATGAGTTATGTTTGCAATCACTTCAAATTGTTTATAGAGGGAAAAGGCAAATAAGCTTATTTAAACGCAATTAGTAAGAAAACATAGATCAGTTGGGTTTAGTTGCATAGAATACAGAATATATATTAATGGTCACATTCTCCATTACTTCCTCCCTCTGTGTGTGCATGTGTGTATGTGTGTGTGTGTGGTGTGTGTGTGTGTGAGAGACTCTCTGTTTCTCTCCTTATCTCTCATTCTCTGCACACACATATGCACATACACAGTTGCTATGTTTCCCTTCTCCTGGCTCTACTCCTGTAATAAACTTCTATTTAAAAAAAGGGGGGGGGGCTGGAGAGATGGCTCAGTGGTTAAGAGCATTGCCTGCTCTTCCAAAGGTCCTGAGTTCAATTCCTGGCAACCACATGGTGGCTCACAACCATCTGTAATGGGGTCTTGTGCCCTCTTCTGGCCTGCAGACATACACACAGACAGAATATTGTATACATAATAAATAAATAAATATTTAAAAAAAATAAACTTCTATTTATTTCAATGAGAAAAATTTATGAATAAATAGACTTTTTATTAATATCATAAATTAAATTGAAGCAGATAAAAATAGATTAGTATATGAATACATCATAAACAACAATTATGGTATTTGTCTATAAATAGTTTACTTCAATGTTTGACTGTGTTGAAAGAGAGAAGGCAGAGAATAGATTCGTCACAAATCATGAATAAGGGTTGTGGAATACTGATGAAACCAGTGATATAAACTTGCATGGTTTAATGCTGTAGTTAATGATAGAAGCTTCCCTAGATAAAGAATTACAGACAACTGATAACTGCAGAAAGAATGGGGATTAGCCTCTCTCAGAGTTAAGGTCCTTAACACAAAGTTGTCAGCATTAAAACAATATGCAGAAAAGTGACAGATATATGTATATTTATATGATATATACATGTGTATATATAGGTACATATGTACATGCGTATACATATATATCACCATAAAAATCAAAAAGAAAGAGGTTATTAACTTGAGAGTGGCAGAGGACATGGGCTGAGTTGAGGGTACTGACTTGGAAAAGACTAGAGGGAGAAAACAAAGGAGAAAATTATTTGAAAATATATGTGAAAATTATATAAAAATATATGAAAATAAATGTTAATAAAATAAAAAATAAAATATTCTGTAAAATTTTAAGATATGAAACTTTTTAAAATGATGGCATTTAAAATAAATTATAGGTGAATACTTTTCTCAACTATATAAATTATTTCTATATTGTATTCAATGAGCAAAATAAATTTATTCTTCAAAGAAAGTAATATTCAATAACAATGCCTAACTAAAATGGATAAGGAGAAAGATAAAATAATTTTAACAATACTATAATGCTCCTGTCTTTAAAAGCTTTATGGACTTCAGTATATTAATGTATACTTGATGTAAATAGCAATAGTTTGAATAATCAATTAATAGTCAATGTTTATGTACAGAAAGTGAGCAGCAGTGACACCAAAATGAATTAGAGATATTTTTGACTTATTTCCTTAGTTCATTAAATAAATAAAATTTGAAAGTATAATAAAAAATCTGCTAGAGGTGGGTACTACACACATTATCTGTGCTCTGTGGTGTTTTCTCTTGAACTGTTTCTTAAGAAATGATGTTAAAAATAGATACAAAGCAGACATACAGAAAGGACTAATGTTTCTTCTTAAAGCTCCATCACATTGAATACTTATATAACTCCCTTCAAAACAGCTCCTTTAAGAAGGGGCATATGCTCACATCTCATGGTAAATTTTTATTTCTAGGGTGCAAGATACGTAGCCACATAATAGAGCATTATTCTCTGAGAGTAGAGCATAGAAGACAGAATGACAGCTGAGTAGCCAGTTATTTGTTTGCTAACACTTTTGGAGATTGCTGGAGACATCTATCTTTTTAGATAGATGATTTTTGTGTGTTGCTACCCAAAAAATAATCAGTGGTGGAAGTGATCCATTGGCCCATTTTAGGAAGTAGGCTGTGACTGCAATTAGGTTGAAATGGTTTCATATCAGCGAAAGTGTGATACCACATAAGTGTTTACCTCCTCTCACTTTTCAAGTTAAACACTTTAAAATTTGAAGAGAGTAGGAGAGAAAAATAAAATGAAATATTTACTTTTCAAGTTTTTTTTTTCTCTTTTCTCTACTAAGCTCCAAAAGTGACTTTACACACATGGTTCAAATAATAAACTATTTTTTACAAAGCAATACAATATAAGTTAAGAACTTGTGCTTGCAAATACATAGGCACACACAAACACATATATTCGCATACACATTTATGAAACAGTATATATCCATCCTATATGTGGATGATCACATATATACATCATTTTATAAAAGTTGCTTTAAATATCCTCACTAGGTGACTACATAGAGTTTGAATTCAGAAAAGAATTGGAAAAAGAATGCATTCTCTAGAATCTTTACACAATGTTAATAGAAGTTATTAGTAAAATCTTACTTACTGATATACCTGATCAATAAACTCGGTAATTTTATTAGAAAATTAATATATTTAAATGTGAACTTTGATTATGTAATCATTAAACTTCTCCACTAAAGGAACTGTATATCATAGAAATGTGGTTATACACGGGACCAGTTGTTGTTGGAGACTTTTCAATCATTTTCCAGCTGCCCAGACCTAAAATAATTACACAGAAACTATGTTAATTAAAGCACACACCTTGGCCTATTATCTTAGGGTTCCTCTTAACTTACTCTTTCATCTTTTTTTTTTCTTTTTGTTTTTTTGAGACGGGGTTTCACTGTGGCTTTAGAGCCTGTCCTGGAACCTAGCTCTTGTATAGCAGGCTGGCCTCGAACTCACAGAGATCTGCCTGCATCTGTCTCCCGAGTGCTGGGATTAAAGGCATGCACCACCACCACCCGATTTTACTCTTTAATCTTAAATTAACTCATTGTTATTAATATGTGCATCACCACAAGGCTGTGGCTTACCAGGTAATATTCCTGCTCTGTCTCCTTGGGAAGTTACATGGCATCTCTTTGATTCTGCCTACTTCCTCTCTATATCTATGTTTGGATTTCCTGTCTGGATTTATTTTGCTAAGTCATTAGCCAAAACAATTTTATTTATAAACCAATAAAAGCAACACATATAAAGGACATCTAACATCAACCAGTGGGGCCTGGCCCCAGAATGACTCCCTGTCTTTGAACAACTCTTTGACATATGTAACCTATTATATGGATATGAGATTTTTTTTAAAGCAAATTTTTAGGGTATTAAAATCCACTGTTTTTTCATATTGTCAGCTCATTGAATAAAGAGTCATGCCTTTGCTGACTGACCTCACTGGAACAGGAATCTGGAGCTCTAATCTGTTTATTAGACTTAACATTTATTGACGCACAATTGTGGAGCCAGTCATGCGCCCATCCCTGGAATGAAATCAATGTTATTCTGTTGCATGATATTAAGAATTCTTCTATTTAGAGTTAAATATTTCTTGATAAATTTTTTATCTTTGTTCTTTATAAAAATTGATCAATATTTTTCTTTTGTATTCGGTCTACATCTGACTTTGTTGTCTAATTAATGCTTTTTTAACAACAAATATGTAGTATTGTATATTTTGTGAAATTGTGTTAAAATGTATTGGTGTGAGCTTTTAATGTTTGGCATGATTCATAATTTTGTTATATATGTTATCCTCATCACTTATTTTATATATCATCCTTTCATATGGCATGGATAGAGGTTTGGTTATAAAAACAAAAATAAAGTTGATATATATCTTTTACCTGATCAAACTTAAAGCAAAAATCATCGTTGTCTGGCTTGTGTACAAAACACAGTCCATACTTCTGCTAATTTAGATATGTATGTTACTTTTGAAAATTTGTATGTTTTTAGAGCAAGAATTAATGAATGTGGTTTGTCCAGATGATCCAGCCATTAATATAACATCTGTTACAGTTTTCTTAGAGTTTTGCATTCAGAATAACTTCAAGGATGCTCACTGAAATGGTTCAGCATCACAGCATATTCCAGCCAGGACTTCAGACAAGCCTTTCATGTTCGCACTGCATAGTGATTGAACAAAAAATGTTATTACTAGTTTTCTTAGGACTTTATCTTTCTTTTAATTGTCACAGGGTCCCCCAGGGATACCATCATTCCGAGATAATAGGAAGTAGATTAGTGAACACAATGCCCATATTTCCAAGAGGTGAAATAGTTTTTGGTCAATTGGTGGATTCTGGGTAAGGGTCTTTTTCATCATTTAGTGAAAATATTTTGATCTGGTGTGGATTTTTTTGTATATTTATATGAATTTAAGGTATACACACACACACACACACACACTCTTGTTTAAGGTATTGAACCTATATAGTTAATATTAAGTTATACTCTTTGAAAGCTATTACTACAAACTATTTAGGATGTTTAAGAAATGCATGTTAGTATTTAGTCATGTATAATAATCAAACTTGTAGTCATGTTAGGAATGTTTTCGAGCTTAAAAACATATACTTTAGATAGATAAGTGATCTTCAAATGTTTCAGATACCTACAGTGCATGGCATTCAAGATGTTTAATAACTTAAGGCTTTTCATGACAGTGAGGAACATGTGTTCCTGGTAATACCAGTCTGTTTAGTAAAGGATGATATGCATTGAAGAACCTCCATATAAAGTTTGCATTCATTGTGGCAAAACTAGCCATTTGGACAAGAAACTGCCCTTGTTTCAACTGCCGACAGTATACTGTACAAGCTGGACAGATAGGACACAAAGTGTAGTTTCTGTGCTACTATGTGTACTATGGTACTACGCAAGTAGTCTGGGGCCAGCATTACTGGTGCCTGTATACTGGAAAGTTCAAGAACAGGAAGAGGGGCTGGAGATTTAAACACACCAAAACACAGACAGACACAGAATCATGGGTCATGCTTAAAATAAGAATACCCAGAATGCCAACTTTATTGTGCTCAGTAGCAGCTAATATAGTGCTCTGGCCACGCCCAGCTCTCAGGATCTTTCAGCTTCAGAACCATCAGAAGCCACTTCTCCGCCATCAGGGTTTTGTGCTCAGAGTAGCTGCTAACACAGGAAAACAAGATATTTTGCTCAGAGCAGTTGCAAGCATAACAAGTTGTTTACAGGAAATTCAGGGTCTGGGAGTCCACAACACCCAACAACGAAGGGGAAAAAAAAGCTGTTGAACTCTTCCAGGACAATGTGGGATAGCCTTTTTCAGTTTCAAAGAAAAATCTGTCTGATATCTTAGGCCTTTAAACTGAAAATGAATGCCCCAATGTTGCAACGGAAACTTTGGTGACTGTCCAGACAGTCAAATATCTTTGTTGTCTCTGTAGAATTGGAAGTTGCTTGCTCTGCACTTCCTGTTTACTCAGGTAATATTATATCCTTCTCAGAGCTTGATGGACATAAAGGTGAAATAGTTATAGTTACAGTTTTGCTTGTTACCAAATTCAGAAAAGAAATTTACTTAAGAGATAAGAAGCATAAAAGTTTAAATTGTTAGTCTAAGAAAATATTTTAAGTTCTACTAAGATAATTTGATATTGGTAATACAAGTTAGGATAGAAATAAATTAGCTATACAACTTTGGACTCACCAAGATAGGAGACAATGGGATATTTTCTTTGAATTTACCAAATACAAATGGAGTGGATATTGCAAATACAATTCTGACTTAAAAATGTTTTTTTTAAATATAGTCTTACTATGCTAAAGCTAAAGCCTTTCTTTTTATTTAGACAAAAGGGAGGAATGTTGCAGAATATTTGTTTAAATATGTAAAGCTGTGTTTCATTTGTTTAACTATGTAAAGATGTGTT
>NC_022027.1:40717617-40725079 GCF_000317375.1 Microtus ochrogaster | reverse complement strand
TCTCTTTGCTTTTATTTGGTAGCTGGTTGGTGACCCGAAGAAAATTTATGATACTGAATGGAAGACATAACAGTTCCCAAAATGTATTCATCATTTCAATAGATTCATTGCTGCCTTTTTAATCAAAGTAGGAAATAACAAGGTTTTTTTCCCTCTCATTATACATATACATCTCATCAGAGCTGTGTGTAAATTTTAATACTAAACACAGTATCAGCTGCTCAGAATTCCCCCCTTCCATTGTCATAGTCTTACACTTACAAAGTGCTTTACTCCCTGGAGTAGAGAAGCAACTTCCTAACAAGATTATTCCTTATTTTTATCACTTCAAGTAAATGAACTCTTATTATTTCAATCAGACTTATTTCTTAATATAAACCTGGACAAGTCATTCTCTGCATAGATTTTTGCATTTGCTGGTTGTACTTGGAATTATTTCCATGAGTGCTGCTACAAATCCTTGTAGAAGTTAGTCATTGACAATATATTTTGATTATGGGCCAACTATTTATTCATTGAAATTTTTGAATAATTTCTAAAGTATACGCAATTTAGAGCTTCAGAATTATTGCATATTTCTTTTTTTTTATTTTACCATTTCCTGTACTCTGAAGGCCCTACAATATCCTTTTGGTCCTAGTGTTAATGATGCTATTTCAATCAGACTATATTTTGATATTTGTTGTCATATGCTTCTTACAATTTGCAGTCATGCGATAGGTTTGCTTGCCTGTTTTGTTCTTGTTATAACCATTTTTTCCAGTACCATTCTTCAAAAGGGAGGCTGAGGCCATTTTTCTCCTACTTGTGCCTGTGACTATGCCTCTGCTTCATAAAAGGCTCTCTTGCACCAGCGTTTAGTATTATCAGTATTCGCTGAATAGAATAGGGACTCCCTTCCTTGATGTTTGAGTTAATTATCTGATTTTTTGTTAAAATTCTAGAGTAATTTAATATTGTACATGATATTTATAGCTATATGTTATCATATGAAAATTTAAGTACAATATGGATTTAAGAGGAATAACTCTAATTGGACACTACATAAAGAATGTGTATGTTGTACAAATATCTGATTTATAACCACTTTGCAAGTTTCTACTTGGCAAACTTTTTATCTAATGAGCACTTAAGGAATACAAAGTAGTTATGCTAAGGTACCGAGTTCTTCAACAATTAGCCAGCCTCTCATTAGCACTGATAGCAACCTGCCTTGTTTTCCATTCACTACCTCTTGCTTTCTTTTCTCTCCCTTCCAAAAACACAAATATTAATCAGCCCAAAAGCATGTCACCAGAAGGTTGGCAAGCATCAGTAATCAAGAGAAGTCTCATTATTAATGCTCTAAAAGCACCTGTCTGCTGAAGCTTAATCAAATTACCCTTCCTCCAATGATCAAGAGATTACTGCCTGTTTTGGTTTGATTATTGTTGTTTTATAATATCCATGATTTCTATTTATATTTATGCTTTTCCCATGACATCTCATTACTCCTAATTATCAAAAATATATTATATTTTGATATTCTAAGTTCTATATTGTGTTTTTCTTTGTTTTACTTATCTAATATAAAGCTTCTTGAAAATACATATTTTGTTGGAACTTACAACCATCCATAAAAATAACACTGAATTTTATTTGCCTCCACCCCCAAGACAAAATACATGTGATCCATATAATCCTCAGTTAAGAGTGAGCATTCATACTTGAGAGTTCTTTGTGCTTTTATTTGGGAGCTGGTTGGTGACCCAAGAAAATTAAGATACTGAATGGAAGACATAACAGTTCCAATATGTATTCATCATTTCAATAGGTTCATTGCTGCCTTTATAATCAAAGTAGGAAATAGTTTTTTCCCTCTCATTATACATATACATCTCATCAGAGCTGTGTGTAAATTTTAATACTAAACACAGTGTCAGCTGCTCAGAATTCCCCCCTTCCATTGTCATAGTCTTACATTTACATATAAAATTCATGGAGTATTGCTTTGTCAAGTAGGAAAAGTATAATTAAAATTTACATTTATCACATGTTGAACAAGTACTCTACCATCGATCTATATTATTTAATTATTATCCCTAGATTGCTGTTATTTAATTATTATCCCTAGATTCCTGTTATTTAATTATTATCCCTAGATTGCTTTTATCTGAAGGAATAACTTACACTAATAACTAAAACCAGAGTTTAAAAAACTCAATCCTTTTCAACTTTATTATTGATGCAATGTTTGGGAATGTCCTAGCTTCGCTTGTGCTCTGATCTGACTTACAATGATCACTGATGAGACAAAACTTCCCAAGCAACAATGTGCCAAAATGAAAATCAAAAATGTACTACAAATTCAAGGAGGTTAATAATAAGGCTCTTTGACAAATTTTATGTTCCTTAAAGACTATCAATCTGATATGGTACAAATATTAAGAAAAAATTCATCTTACCTGTTCTGACTCAAGTTAAACTAAGCAAAATACAAAAATGGTCACAAAATATTCCAATAATAGACAATAGCTGGCTTTTTTCATTAGAGAATCCAGTTCTCAAATCGATGTTCTTTTTCATTGTAGTTATACTTTGGTTGTTGATACACACTGTAGGTAACAGTTGTTCATCTTTTAGTTTTTCTTGTAATTTAATTGCTATTATAATATTACTAAAATTCTCATTTCATAATTAAACGTTAATTCTGAATCAGATGTACCATTTGGCTATATAATTGAATGATGTGTGTGAACAGAGTAGTCAATCCCCCAAATACAGAAAGGAACTCCTGCCTATGTTGAAAATCCTAGTGAAAATTTTATCAATTTATTAAGCTTCTCTAATTCTCATTGTTTTCCACTGGTGACATAAAATGAATAAAATTTCTCTAAATTCATAAGAAATTTAAAGATGATTATATGGGCAAGGTACACTCATTGCACTGTGAAATGACTTTAAATATATATATATATATACATATATATATATATATATATGTATATGTATGTGTGTGTGTGTGTGATATGTGGGATTCCCCTCTGTATGCAGTGAATACCATTGGTTAATAAATGTACTGGCTTTGCATGATAGGCTGATAGGGTAGAACAGAGCTGGCAGGGGGACTAAACTGAATGCTGGGAGAAAAAATGGTGGAGTCAGAAAGAAGCCATGTAGTTCCTCCAGAGCCAAAAGAACTTTACCTAGTAAGCCGTAGTCATGAGATACACAGAATACTAGAATACTGGGTTAAATTAAGATGTAATAGTTAATAATAAGCTAGAGCTAATGGGCCAAGCAGTGATTTAAATGATACAGTTTCAGTATAGTTGTTTTGGTACTGAGCAGTAGGGAAGCAACAAGTGGACTCCTTCATATATATATATATGTTTTATAAATGGTTAAATCTGTGTCTTGAAATGCTATAGGCCTGGAAATATGTTGAAAATAAATATTAAATGAAGGCTAATAAAAGTTTTAAGACAATTACATCTATTTAGATGAGCAGAATTAGAGGAAAATGGAAGCCTATAAGTATAGTCTAGCCTATCATCAATATACCACACATGTGAAGTCCAGGATCTTAAATTAACTACAGTGAGCTCAGGATATGAACATCTTCAAAAGAATATTATTGAAAATACTATTCTGTTACAACATAAATTTGTGTTTATTTATATAGATACTTAACTAGAATTCTCATGAAATATAATCTGTAAAATTAAAATGATGGTATGTCTTAGTTAGGTTTTAAATTTCTGTGATAAAACACCATGAACAATCAATCAGAGGAGGAAAGGTTTTGTTTCATCTTACAACAACACTTAGTCCATTGAAGTCAAAGTAGGAGCTCAAGGATGAACAGGGAGGCAGGACTTGAAACTAAAGCAAAAAAGGTATGTTGCTTATTGGCTTGAATTTCCTGGCTTACTCAGTTAACTCTTTTATATATTCCAGGACAACCTGCCCAGAGATAACACTGCCTCAGGGCCTGAGACTTTCTACATCAGTCATAAACTAAGAAAATGCTTCCACAAACTTCCCTATATGTTAATATTATTGAGGTATTTTTTTTCAAAAAAAAAATTCTCCTGGCAAACCTGTGTAGGTTTATGTCACTTGATGGAAAGAAAGGAAAATTGTTCCCTTGTAAACTTGGATCTCCAAAACAACACTGTCAATCATGTTTCAATTTCTATCTATCCAACAAGACCTCATACTGATGTCAATATCAAAATAGAAAATGTTCCAAATTTTAAAAAGCACCATTCTTTAAAATTCAATCTTTTTGAAAATATCCAAGTGTACCTTTAAAAGTTCACAGTTTCTCAAAAATGTTCAAAATTTCAAAACTATGAGTTTCTAAAAAATTAAGAAAAATGAGTTAATTATGCTCTTATTCTAAGAAGGAAGATCAGGTCACTTTCACAATCACATCAAAGCAAAACCAAATTGAAATAGTGCATAGCCCTTTATCAGAATTTGGGCCTCATGATCTCCTGGGTTTCAAGTGGCTAGAGCACTCCTTCTTCTCTGGACAGATCCAGAGAAGTGCTCCCTGGAGCACTCACAACTTGTTTTCAAGGCTCATTTTGTATTCACTCCTTACATACTGTTTTCCTGGTAGATTGTCTCTTTGTACTGACATTTTGATAATCATGGGTTTAGCTGTGCAACTTGGCTGCATCTTCACCAATAGCCTCTCCTGAACTCTCTTCTGGAACTCAGAACCTCTTACACTGTGACTATCTTCAAGGCCAGATGACTAGTATCCAATATTGATTTCAGCCAAAGGCAAAGTTTTTACTTAATTGCTACTGATCCCTTATTAGTCACAGGCTAATTTTCTGCTACAATTGATCAGAAACAGAATTTCTTAATTTATAATATGACATAAGACACCCTTATATAATGCATACTTCCCTCTGAAACTCTGCAAGTTAGGCAGGTTTATTGCCTGCCCCACTTTCAACATCCTTATATTCCAAATTTCTATAAAACAGCTCTCTGAGCTCTGACCACTCAACTGGTTTTTCAGCCCAAAGTTCAAATGCTACTTCAATACTCCCAATCACATAGGTCTGTCAAAGCAATATTCCATTACTGATATCACTGTTTTACTCAGGATCCTCTAGAGGGACATTAGCAAGAGGTGTATATATAGGTATATATATATGTATGTATGTATGTGTATGTATATATATATATGTATATATATGTGTGTGTGTGTATGTACAGGCATGTATTTGTGTGTCTGAGAATTCATTATACCTATTTAAAATATAAACAACTAAATGACAACTGAGAATCTATGACACTACCAGTTACTTGATCTTTGAGGACATAGCTGTATTCCACTGGAGAGCTAGACCCCAAAATTATCAGTCTCCCAGTCAGGGTGCATAGATAGTTTGACCTGGTGCCAGGAGTCCAGAGTGTCCATAGAGAGCTGCTGATCCCTTGTCTATAATGATAGCTTGGAAACCCTAGTCCTGCTAGCAGTGAAGAAATATTCAGCAGCAGCAGCAGGAGGAGGAGGAACACCAGGTGCGGAAACAGGAAAAATCAATTCCAGGGTAAGAGCAGAGGCCAAAGGAACAGAAAGGTAATATTAGGTAGTCTCCTTTCCGACATCTTTTTTTGTCTACTCTACAGTGAACATGTGCCACACACAGTGAGTTGTTATCAGTCTGTATACATCAAATCAGAATAATTCACCATGTCAGGTTCCCTACTAATGTGTTTGTTATTTGTGGCAAGTCAACATAAAAACAAACTATAAAAAAAGCAAAGTAAAGCAAAACAAAAATCCCAAACTATAGTAGTTGTATTGGACATTAATAAAATGTATCAAAAAATTTCAGGAAAGAGAAAACTTATAGGCTTCAAAGCATACTCAATGATTCTATTTCCATAAAAGAACACAATATGCATATGACATATAATTTTGTATTTCTGCCGAGTGATTCATGTTCTCAAACAGTAAACTCAAACAAGTTCCTGAAAGTACTAACTACTTTAAATACAAATATTACATCACAATTCTGACTTTATTCTGTGAAGTAATTTATTATTTGAAACAAACCATTGAGAAGCTCTTTTATCAAGGACATAGTGTTTTTGGAAAAAAATCAAATAAGATGACCAACAGGTGTAAGGCCATCTACTGGAACATGGGCAATCTGTCAAAGGAAATCTTTCAGGAAAACCAAGTAGTTCTGATCACTAGTATTCCTTGTCAATATTTAATAAGCTATTGCTTTAAATGTGAACTCAGTGGGGGTTAAAAATAGGTATATATTGTAAAGAAAGAGAAATATTACTAGGATGTTGGAGGAGTTGGAGAGTAGAGGACCGGAGGTAAATTTGATAAGATATATAAGAGATTCCCAAAACATAAATACATAATTGGTTTAAATTGGCTTCATTTGTAATCCGTTTATTCATTCTGACATACCAATCATTTTCAAAAAACCAGGCCTAATATTTCATGCAATTATCAGAAAGTGTTCCATTTGATTTTGAATATCAAAATTCTCCCTCTGATAATATTAATGTTATATATGTGTCTATTCCCCATGTAGATAATTTGATTAGACACAAAGTATAAACTAATCCACAATGTGTAGTAACTTGGTGACAGCTACCACACAGTTTGACTCAGCAATCATTCTTACACACTTGAAATTATTTTCAATCATAGATATTCAACAGTTCCTGCTAATACCAGGCTGAAAACCTGGGGCGTCATTTCCTAATTAGATAATCATGTCCTTGAGATGTTCAGTCTAGAGGGAACACTGCTGAGCTGTAAGTGCTTGAGATGAATTAAGTTCTCAATTAAACACATGAGCTGCTCTTGTCATGTGTCTGTTTCCTTCTTATTCTGCTACCTGTTTCAATATTGGTATCACTGATCAGGTGAGATGTGGGAAAGATCAAATGTCTTCAAGTTAAGCCTAAAATATATGTTTCTCATCACTAATGATCTGTCATCATCCGTAAAAGGCAAAGATTTTGTACATTCCTATCCTTCTGGAGCAATACATAAAGTCAAAATTTTCTTACTAAATTGATATTTTATTTTTATATTTTTACAATGCAGTTATTCATGTCATTATCAAAGCAAGGTATGTGGAATAAGTTTGATTTAGTTTTATCTCAGAAAATGGAACTCATTAAATAAAACGCATGCATATGACACTTTGGTTATTTGATTATGTTTAAAAAATAAGAGAAAGGAGAATAATGTGGTGTTTCAAGTATCTTCTTGTGATGGTAGAAAGGTGAATATCTGTGAAAATGTTAGATAAATAAACTCATGAGAATGGAGAAATTGGAATAAAAATCTCCATCAGATATATCATATAATTATAAATTATAATGAGCTATAATTTAATTATAATAAAATGCATGCACTTTATGTTTATTGCAAGTTAGGCGGGTTTATTGCCTGCCCCACTTTCAACATCCTTATATT
>NC_022027.1:40715143-40717241 GCF_000317375.1 Microtus ochrogaster | reverse complement strand
ATTTATTCTAATATCTCCTTTCCACTCCCGAAGAAACTTTTCTTCTCTACAAATTCCCTCCTTTCTCTTACCCTCTCTTTCTCCCAATCTCAGATTCGTTCTCTCCCTGTGTGTTTCTTTCTATTTCTCTCTTTCAGTACGTCCAAGAGACTCTAAGAGACAGTGCATGTGTGTGTGTGTATGTGTGTGTGTGTGTGTGTGGAGAGAGACAGAGAGACAGAGAGACAGAGAGACAGAGAGACAGAGAGACAGAGAATGTGTATTTGCATGTAACCCACTGTATGTTATCAACAGTTGCTACTGTGGGAATGGGTTAAGTGATATTCTGTTTTCTGTAACACAGATAGCATAGTAAGTTTTAGAATGTGTATCTGAAAATTTTGTGATTCAATAATTTTTGTGGTAGTTATGATGCCTTTTTAAAAATAGTTCTTCCCACGTTTGAGATTATAGTATCAATATATATTTTCTTCCTTCCTTTCCTTTCAAATCCTCCTCTATACACCTCCTTGCTCTTTGAAATTCATGACTAATCCTAAAATTAATCACAATATACACAGACACGGAAATACACATGTATATTTACATGTACATATATACACAGACTTCTCAGTCTTTATAATGCTCTTTACATATATGCTTTTACTTCTAATCATTTGATATTAGATAACAATTTCATTGGCCTTGTTCTTCCCTGGGGAAGGTTACTACTCCTGTTCACAGCATTTCTTAAAGGTCTGTAGTTTTTGTTTAAGGTTAAGGCCTAATTGGCTTTCTCCATCCACATTAACATGTTTGTTGTTTTTGTCTTTGTCCAGGTATGTTTATGCAGTCATGTTGCTGAAGCTTTATGGGTGTACCTTCTGATATTAAAAGACAAAGCTTTGATGCCTTTTATGGGTATGATTCCTTTCATTTGTTTATGGTATTTATCTTTTTTTCCAAAATGTATCGTTAATCATGGGGTTTATTATCCAGCAGGGGTGGGGTGCAGTACAAGGCTGTCTTACTTAGTGTTATTATTTCTAGGAAGAAAAAGCATTACAGAACCAACTTGGTGAGGGAAGAGTTTATTTTGATGAACTGTTCTTCCATATAACATTTTAATCATAAAAAGAAGTGAGGGCAGGAACTCATACAAGGGTCCTGGAGGCAGGAGCTGATACTGATGCCATGGAAGGGTGCTGATTACTGGCTTGCTCCCCATGGCTTGCTCCCCCTGTTTTCATGTAGAAGACAGGACCACCATCCTGGGGATGGCAGTACCCACAAGTCTGGGGCCTCCTACATCAATCGCTAGTGAAGAGAATGCTCTAAAGCTGGATCTCATGGAGGCATTTTCTCAATTGATATTCCTCTCTTTTAGATAACTTTATCTTGTGACAAGTTGACATAAAACTACCAAGCACAAATTAGCATGACTCTTGTGCAAGGATGACACAGAAATTTGTGAAGCATTCCATATTTTTTTTTATTAAAGCTGCTGGGATGACATGAAAAAAATTACTACCAAGCCCAGCAGCTTTATCTCAAGAGGAAGCTGAACTTGGCAATGTGTGATAATCGTTTTAGTTGTTTTTGTTTTGTAAGATTAAATGTATCATGGAGAGAACCTGAGACCTCCCGCCACATTGAAATATCTGAGTTCCTGAATACTGGCAAGGAAAGAGCATGGGGAAAGTTGTATTGTCATTTCAGTAGAAATCCCATGTTTGAAGCAGTCATGAAGAGAAACTGAAGCTTGGCAACATACGGCAAAGTACCCTTTAGAGAGAGGCCAGGGAGCCAACTGATGAAGTGTAGCTTCAGACAAATCAGAGATCCTAGGATGTGGGAGATTTCAGCACCTGAGGACAAGAATGTGTTTGGAATAGAGCCATTCTGAGCCTTTTGGACAATATCTGCGTTTTGACTGAGCCAGAGAAGGGGAACGTCTCAAATCTTTAGAAACCAAGCAGATTATGAATGAGTGCAAGAATCTAGATACTGAGTTCCAGAGCATATATTTACACTTTTGAACTTTGATTTTGCTTAAACATTATATATATGATCTTTCATATATATGTATATGATCTTTCAATTCTGAAATTAAAAAAAA
>NC_022027.1:40693516-40714798 GCF_000317375.1 Microtus ochrogaster | reverse complement strand
GTTTCATTGATATGCTTGTGTATTAAAGTTGACAAAATAGTATAATGTGTGTGTGCGCATGCACGTACATGCATGTGTGTGCATTTTCATTAACTTTAAATAATTTAAAAATTTATCATGACATTCTCCTTATTGTGAATTTTATATGAGTCAATGGTTGTCACTCATGCATATGTTTACTATAAAAGAGAAGCATAGATTGTTGTATCTTAATAACATTTATAAGTATAAACACTTATAAGACTACTAAAATTATACCTACAAGCACACACCTACACACAAGAAACACACTTATAGGAAAAACAAAGAGATGTAGAGGGACAAAGTACATTTCCTTATTACCATCTCAGAAGTAACCCTGGCTTATTTTCCAGTGACTATCTTCCTTCCACAAAGAAATTTGTTACATTAATTTTCAATATCAACTAGGATTTATAGTTGAGACCTTTGTGTAAATAAAATCAGAACATACTCTTTGGTATCCAATGTTTTCTTATCATCAAAAATGCTCACATCATATTGTTTGTATTACTACAAATTATTAGCCTATAACTTTCAATATATTTATTTATTCTTTTTTGACAAATATTTAGAAAATACAAATTTCTACCTGTTATTCATTATACTGAATAATACAATAAATATGTTTATGATTTCTCTCCTAAAATAGCACATAGTCTATCTGTCTAAATAATAACATAATCTATGAGAACTTAAAGAAAATATTTTGTGCAGTTTTATGCAATGAATATCTGCTTATAAATCTACTTCTGATTGCTTAATGCTTTTGTCATTTTGAGGAATTGGACTATTTAATATGGTTTGACATTTGTAGCTCAAATGTGTCAAATGGGGCATAAATTATTTTTGAATATTGAATACCTTCATTCTAAATCGCCTAGATTTAGAAGTCTCATTAGCTTCCTTTTGGGTACCCAATGGTGTTTCTTTCAGGGGTGAAGGTAAAAAGAAAAACTTTCACTCTTATATTTAGTCCTCTCTATCAGATCAGCTTGTTGAACAATTTTAGCTTAGCATGAAGAATATAAAATTTATAATAAATTACAAGGTGGCTTTTATTATTATTTTATTAATAAATAAAGCTTGGGAGTTAGATATTAGGTTATAAACCTGATAGACCGATAGAACAACAAGAGTCAAAGATCAACTGCCCTCCTCTCCACTTCCCAGATCAAAAAGGTCTGCTAATCCTTCCAAACCTCTCCTTTCTCCCTGTGTCTCTCTTTCTTCCTCTGGGTCTGCCAGAAAACTTTATGATTTATTTTGGCCACCTGAACATGGACTTTGCCCTGTGAATCAAAGCTTAACTTCTTTGGCAGGCTTGGAGTGAAAATACAAACAAATCTCCTGGAATAAAATTAGTTATTTTTCAAGATATCTTTAATTTTATAATTTATTCATTGTTAAGTTCATTAGGCAATTTAAAAGTCATTCATCAAGAGGCACAGTTTTCAAGGGATACTAATGTAGCTAGTGTACATTATATTTAAAATTAATAGGAATAATATATGACATCAAGCAAATAGATTTTATTTGAAATATGAATTATCAGTACATAGCATAATTTGAAAGTAAGTCATATTCATATTTAAATATTTGTATATATATTTGTTGCTTAATGGTTGTAATATACCTTGAGAATTCTATCAGTAGGCACATTTGTTCCTATATCAGAATCATAGAGTTGAATCAAAGAAGGCCAGACTGCTGGTCACTAGCTCCACAGAATGTCTGGATATAATCAAGAAAACATAAGCTTGTGATTTATGAGAGTACTGCCATTATGACACAGATTTTTGTAAGTGGAAATAGAGTCTATAATATATTAAACAAATAGCAGAAAGTAGATAAACCAGAAATGTAGTCAGCTTTTGACCATTATCACAAAAATATTCATAATTGCAAGTGGAGTGGCAATAGATTATGTTAATATATTAATTCATTTTGCATATGTATAAGCAAAAGCAGGAACAACTATTTGCTACTTAATCAAAAGTAAGCAGAAGAAAAACATTTCAATTTCCTGATATATTTTTATATGTGCTTTTGTTCTATTCAGCAACTTGGGCTTTCTCCTGCATTGTTGTTTTTTAACCTTAATTATTTTACCCATTCTGATTGAAATAACATGTTTATTAAAGTTTAGTCAAGCAATCTGAAACAGATTCCTTCCAAAATACACTTAGAGATAAAGAATCAGCATATACATTTGAAGTGATTAATGTTGCTAAGGTCATTTGTTTCTCTGAAGGATATCACTAGAAACCAGTAATTTACAATGAAATAGAATAATAAAGAAAGCATTGTGTTTGCAGGAATCAAACAATGATTATAATATAATTCAGGAGCAGTTCTGAGAGGCATGCCTGAGCTAAATCATGTCAATCTCTTCAGAACTCCATCACTGGGCAGGGCACATGCCTCAGTTTATAGAGAGCTTGTCATGCAAATATGAGGCCCTGAATTGGGGAATAGAACCCACAGAAAGTCAGTAGCAGTAATACAACTGTGGATTGCATAATTTCTACAGTGAGAGTGGAAGCAGAGACAGGCTAATATCGCAGGGAGTCTGTTAAAAAAGGTGGAAGGTAAGCACCTGCGCCTCGGTTTGCTCAGACCTCCTAAGGGGTTCATATGTATTGGGAGGCATGATTATTTGCTAAAGCCACCACACTCTCCACTCTCTCATACACACACTATGTTAAACATATATGTGTGTATATGCATATACATATATATACACATACATATGTGCATTTGTATTCACACACACATATATGTATATACTTGCCATCACATTGTAAAACAAAAAAATTGAGTAAGAAAGATTAAAATATTGGTGCAAGATCTTAATGTAACCACTACAACTTGATTTTTAGCTCAATCTCATTTTGCAGTTATCCCATTAAATCAGTGTAACCTCCCATATCACTCTGTAATTATAAATTCTCACCAGTTGGCCATGTGACCATCCAAGTCAAGTGCGAGAATATGCTTACCTCTATTTATTGATGCCAGCTACTCAAAATTTGATTCTTCTGAAGATATTTGTTTCCTGAAAAACATATTATATCAATTGTAATGGGATATGAATATGAAAAGGCTTTTCACAATAAAAATTTCAAATAGCATTTATATTTTGTCCATATTTTATAAGAAGGATCTTATTCCTAGAATCATTAAGAAGTTACAAAAAATAAAATTCTTCTTATATTTCAATAGCTCTAGAAAAGTACTGTTTCTGGATATATATTGATAAATGTACATTTGCCTAAATAGTATAATTGCTATTTAATATTAAAATTAAGTGTTGTTTAAGTAAATTAATTTTTGTGTGTAGATTATTAAAAGAAATATCAAGAATATTAGGGAGAATTATTTGGGAGATAAAATGACCCTGCACTACATTTAAAATGTGTGACTATAATAACAACAAGTAAAAACCAGCATCATTTTAAAAGCAGTTATTTATATCATATAATAATTAAAATTATATTTCAACATGTATATATGAAATATAGTGCCAAGATATTACATTTAAATAAATTAAAATTCTGTAATAAATTGAGAGGGATAACTAAAAAAGAAACTATAAATAAAGCGTCAGGCATTTTATGTAAATATTATGAGTGTCAAATATTATACAGAATTGTATTGTTGATTTTTAAATACTTCAATGAAAGTATTTAGAATGTATACAAGATTAAATAGGGTGAACTAAAATGTGCTTTGGCAAACAAGCACAAGGTTTACATTTACAAAATTTACATTCCATGAAAAATATTCTGTGCAATCATACCTGTGTGGGAAGTCTTGTTATCATTGTCCTCCTCCTCCCCATCCTCCTCATCCTTATTCTTCCTCCTTTTCTTTAACAAATTTATAAATATTTATTCTATATATTGGTCATATCATCCCAACTTTCTCCTACAACTCATGTCAACCCACCAACATACACAGCTCCATCAACTTCATGTCTTTTTCATATGTTATATGGTAACAAAATAAGTCCAATTAGTGCTACCTGTACTCACATGAGTGTAGGTTTTATCCTATGTGGCACGTGCAATAGACCAATGAACAAAACACCTCCAGAAATAAAGTGACTGTCCCTCCTTAGGCAGAAATCTAATGCCATTTTCCCCTGTGCTCGGGTTGGCACATTAAGCATCAGGAACCATTTCTTACTCCATGCTGTATTTTGTAACCTGTTTGATCTTGAAAAATCTTGTGCAAGTAGTCGCAGGTGCTCTGAGTTCATGTATGCCACAGATATTTGATGCAAAATGACATTATTACACATCAATTATTTTGTCCTCCATTTCTTAGATTGCTCATAGCCCTTCTAACTTTATTTCCCTAAGCCTTGAAGGGGGATAGTGATGGTATAGCTGTTCTCTCCACAAGTATAGATAGTCAATTACTATCAGAAATTTGAATAGTTATGTGTCTCTGAATTAATCACAGAATTCTCCATTCAGAAACGTCTCTGACCAAGACTGAAAGTGGCTCAGTTCTATGGATATTATCTTTATATTTTGAAGGCAGTTTGACAACATGACCACAGCATGTAGTATCAATAATCTCTTCACACAACAAATTTTGTTTTCAAAACTAACATCTGAAAATGGATAGTCACACATAGCAGATGTTTAGTCTTTGAAGCAATTTTATGAAGTATAGAACTATGTTGTTTTTTACATTTTATAGAACTATGATGTTCAATTAATTAAAAAAGCTTGTTAATATTGAAGGCTAATAATTTATTTCATTTTATGTTGAATATACAGAGTTTGGACTTTTAAATTTAATTATTTAATGGTTATAGTTTTTAATACTTTAAGATTTAAATCATAATCTTAAGTTTTCAAATTTAAGATATCAAAATTTAGTGGAATATGTTATAAACACATATTACTGAATTGTGTTTTATGAAGAATGTTGTTATTTCTCATTGGATCTGACCTGGAAATTCATTACATCCCACTAAGTTACTTAAGAACTATTCATTTGACAAGAAGAAAGTATAGCTATGGCAGGGAGAATGTTTTTCTTTGTTAACCAAATTATTTTACTTTATTTTAGAAGACCTTAGGCAAATTCATAATAAATAACTCTTTTTATATAAAAAGTGAAAATTGCCATATTTAGTATTTGTGGAGGAAAGGTGAGATGACCCTGTGGTTGTGTGTGTTCTTCTTTTTAAAAAAGAGCTAAGCTAGAACTAGCTAGCATTCGTGAGAATAGATCAGTCATTTAGTTCAGGATTACTGCCAATTCTTCCTTACCCCTTCTTTCAAGAATACTTCTGATTGGGACCTTGGGAGCTCAGTCCAGTGCTCCAGTGTGGGTCTCTGTCTCTATCTCCATCCATCACCAGATGAAGGTTCTATGGTGATATGCAAGATATTCGTCAGTATTGCTATAGGATAGGGTCATTTCAGATTCCCTATCCTCATCTGCCCAAGGAACTAACTGGGGACATCGCCTTGGGCTCCTGGGAGCCACTCTAGGTTCAAGTCTCTTGCCAGCCCTAAGGTGGCTCCCTTAACTAAGAATTGTGCTTCCATGCTCCCCTATCCAGCCTTCCTTTATCCCAATCATCCTGTTTCCCCAAGTTCCCCCCATCCTCCCCTTCTCACTTTTCTCTCCCCATCTCCCCTTACCCCCATCCCATCCCACCCCCAAGATCCCACTTTTCTCCCAGGCAATGAGGAGCGGAAGGAGGGAGAAGATGAGCAAGGAAGTCAGGACCAAGAGGGGTACACCCACACACTGAGACAGTGGGGCATATCTATTGGGAGCTCACCAAGGCCAGCTGGACTATGACTGAAAAAGCATGGGATAAAACCGGACTCTCTGAACATGGCGAACAATGAGAGCTGATGAGAAGCCAAGGACAAGGGCAAGGGTTTTGATCCTACTTCATGTTCTGGCTTTGTGGGAGCCTAGCCAGTTTGGTTGTTCACCTTCCTAGACATGGACGGAGGGGGGAGGACCTTGGACTTTCCACAGGGCAGGGAACGCTGACTGCTCTTTGGACTGGAGAGGGAGGGGGAGAGGAGTGGGGGAAGGGGAGAAAGGTGGGAGGAGGGGGAGGGAAATGGGAGGCTGGGAGGAGGGGGAAACTTTTTTTTCCTTTTCTCAATAAAAGAAAAAAAAAGAATACTTCTGGATCTCGTCTTAGTTCATGTACTTGCTGACTTTAAAAAAAAATAGCATTTTTTTTTCTATCACAGCTGTAGGAAAGATGTTCAACCTAAAAGGCCTAGCTTTTTATAAAGCAGTGTCATTATGTTTGGCAGAGAGACTTGTACAGGAAACAGAATTCCCTATTAACTAATTTCTTAGAGCTTTACCAGCCTATCCTTTCACAATGAAGACTGTGGTTCAACTGTGCATTTGCCAGGGATACATATGTTTTAACAGCTGTACTTCTGAACAGACAGACTTTCACTCCATTTTTATGTTATATATATTCACACACACACACACACACACACACATACACACATATATGTTGCCCTTTGTCTTTATTACATTACATTCATTTCCTTTTTGTAAATATGTTTGGGCATGTTATTATCAAAAAGCAATGCTAAGGATCCTCAGTAGTGGGATTCTTAGTCTTGAAAAGTGTTGCTTTAAAAGGAGAAGGATTTTTAGTACAGCCACTCTTTTCTCTTTATTGGGGACATTTTTTTTCCAGACAAATGGCAATTAGAGAACTAATGTGTTTTGTCTGCTGCCATTGTGAATCATACTTTTAAGTAGTTAAAAACCTGTCTGTTACCAGAAGACAGTAACAAAACTCAGAAATAATGAAAGAAAATAATTTCTCATAAAATCAAGTAAAAGCTGTCAATCTGGAGATATGACTATTTAAATGTTGGACAATGAATATTAACATGTATGCTCATTAGCCTCTCCTTTTCCTTCACAGCTTCTCTTGATGCACTGCTCCATCTTTCAGCTCTTGTGAAACTACTACATTTCTACTCATTTAAGAAATACAAAGATGAGTTAATGGCTTCAGTAGAAATTAATGAAACTGAGTTATAGTTGAAATAATTTCATAAAAAGTTCTAAGGCAAGCGAATGCCAATAAAATGTTCCACCCAACACCATAAAATAAAGGACATCTACTCTACAAATTAATTGCAGTACAGTCATCATTAATTATTTTAATACCAAACCCAGACAAACAAAGGATAATAAAACTATGAATTAATGTCCCCCAAAAACACAGACATAAAAATCTTCAACGAATCAGTGAGACACCATTGATTCACGGCCAAAGGTAAATGTGCTAAAACTTTGCTGGTAGGCCATGACCTCATAGTATTAAACAGATTAATAGAAATGGGTTAAATTAAGATGTAGGAGTTAGTGAATAAGAAACTAGAGTTAATAGGTCAAGCAGTGATTTAATTAATACAGTTTCTGTGTCATTATTTTGGTTCTGGGTGGCCAGGATGAACAAACAGCAACTTCCCCCTACAAATTGGCGCCCACATAGCCAAACAAATCCACTTGAAAACCTGAAAGGGCTTGAAAAGGAATTCTCATATAAAAGGATTTGTAGACAATGAATAATGAATATAAAAAATGAATAGCAAAAGTAAAAATAAAAAAATCTGAAAGTACTATTACATGTAATGTTTCAGGAAATATTTTAAAAGATTTGGAAAATTTACATTTACTGATCTTTAAATATATATGCATAGTATTATAACCAAGTGCTATTTTTTAGTATGGTTGTATACATCAGTTGAAAAGATACATAAGGTCAAGACAAGTATAGCACTTAAAAAAATTGATTGAAAAAATATGATGATAAATCCAAAATAGAAATTTGTATTATACTTAGAAACAAATGATACTCAACCTATCTTCAAATATTATGCTAATCTAATTATTATGAATTTAATAATAATAAACAAAATTAATAATTAATAAATGTACAGGAAGTAGTGAATTCTACACAAAAGTAAATGCTACTATTGATTTTGTAATATGAAAGTTTTTAAAAGTAATGTATGAAATTAAAAAAGAAATAGGCATTTGAAAACATGCAAAATTAAAAAAGATTATTCACAATCTGTCTTCTAATTTCACTTACTAAAGTATCTAAGTGCCATGATTAGAGTCCTCCAATAGTAGGCATATACAAATATTTGGGTAATAAAATCATCTAAAAGTATGAAGTGTAAATATATATCAATTCTTTATTTAAGGATAAGGTTATATGTTAAAATATAATGATATATTAAACATATTCTAGTATATATGACAATTTCTATATTACAGTAGAACACAATGTACTATATTTGTGCTAAACATAGTCACTCTAATGTGCACATTCATAAATAGAGAACATCAGTGTTCTAATCCCCAGAAAGTAGAACTGTAGGAGATCTTCATCTTACTATCATCTCAAAATATTTGAATTTTTGTACAGTTATTTAACTTCATATACATTCATGTTGAGGTATTGCATACCAAATATGATTTAATATATAAAATAGTTCATGTTGATAATGTACTTCAAAATTGCACATTAAAGTGACATAAATACTAGACTTCGCTAAGCTACTAATAAAGGAAGTACGCATGACTAAAAATAAAATTCTATAGGAAGAGCCCACAGATAAGATTCAAGAAATTTTTAAAAATGTAGGATCTCAGTAACACTATTATTTTTCCCAAAACACTACATCCCTTGGCTAAACTATTTATCACAGTGGTTTCCAACTGTTCTCTCTGCATGTACATTCTCCCTTCTCATTCTTTCTCTACATCACAGCTGGGGTGGGGGTTAATACAGAAGACAAGCCATGCTATTTTTCTTCTTGTACACTACATTACTTCCTGTGTCATTCAGGACAAAAGAAAAGTCTTTAACATTGTTCTCAGGGTCTTGCTGAATCTGAAGCCTTTCCCTCACAATTCTATGAACGTTTTGTTCTATATAGAAAAGATTTCTCTGATAATTCTAAAAAAATTGAAGACACCAACAGGAAATTTTCCCTATGCAGTTTTCCCATCTTATTATAACCGATTCTTAAGGATTAGATAATTTCTACATGCTACAAATATATATATATTTTTTCTATATGCTACAAATGTATATATATACACAAAGGTCCTCTGCACATAAACATAGACCTCTCAAATATATGGATATAATTAAATGTATATGTGACAAGTACAAATATATATAACATGTCTATTATATTTCTGCATTTTATACCCTATGTATATATCATGCCAATACATATGTGTGCAGGCATGCAATTTCACTACTTGTTTCTGGTAAATCTTTAGCTTTGATAAAACCATGCCTAAAGGTCAATGCTTGTTGTTTCATTGGACAAACATTTTTGTTCCTTACATGACAATTTAGAAATCTTTCATATTCATGAGAATGAAAGAGTATATATTTATAGGCATGTTACATAGAGAGGGTTCTTCCTACTTTATTAGAAATATTTGACAAATATTTGACTCTAAAGCATAATATTATGATTTTTGTTTTTATTTTACTTTGTATATACAGAGATGGTTTACTTATTTGCATGACTGTGCACCATTTACATGCCTGGTGCTGTTTGTTACCATAAGGAGATATTGTATTGTATGTAACTATAATTTTTCATGCTTGTGAGGTACCATATTGGTATGAGAATTTGAACATGAATCCTCAGAAAAAACGACATGTGCTCTAAGATACTGAGTTTTCCCTTTAGCCTTTATTTTAGATTTCATAATATGTTAATTGTACATTTATATAATATGTTAATTGTACTTCATATAGAGTAACATGCATTTCTATGTTTTCTAAGAAATTGTCTTACATGCTAGTAGATCTATAGTTCAAGATCTATAGTTGGTAGAATAAAAGCTAATAGTATAAGTTCTACTGAACTAGCCCAATGTGAGGGGGTTGATGACTTGGTAGGAGCATGAGTATTTACCATCTTACTTATGTTTCCAACTTCCTTTATTAAATACCTCACAAAAGTAACATAAGTGCTTGTTTTGGAACACACTTTAAGGTACAATACATCATGGTGAGAAGTCATAGTCACAGGAGCTAGAAGTTACTGATTGATTATATCCATGATCTGTAAGAAATGACACAGAGAGATAAATGATAGCACTTGACTCACTTTTTCATATTTATTTATTGCAGGACCATTTTCCTGACGCATGTTGTCAGACACAGTAGTTGGGTATTCCCATTTCAATTAATATCATCATAATTATATCCCATAGAAATGTCCAGTGGCTCATTTTGCAGATAATTGTAGATTCCAACAAATTGACAAGCGAGATTAACCATCACAACTCCACCAATTCTCTACATGGGAACAAAACACATTTTCTTGAAATCATAACCTGTCATAATTAGCTTCTGTTTTCAACTTGACAGACCTGCAAACGAGACTAAAAAAATTAAAGAATTTCCTCTATCAGATTGGCTAAGGACCATGACTGTAGGGCATGTTCATAATTGCTGATTGACAGAGGAGAGTCCGAAAACTGTGGTTAGTGCCATCCTGAGGCAATGGAATTGAACGAAATTAGGAATGTAGTTCTGCAAGCCAGGGAACAGCAAAGCAGTAAGAAGCCATCCTGCATGATCTATTTCATTTCCTGCCTCAAGGTTCCTGCCTTGAGCTCCTACTCTGTCTTCCCTCAATAATGAGCTGTGCTATGTAATGTAAGACAAACTAACTTTTTCCTCCTCAAAGTTGCGTTAGTGTTTTTTTTTTTTCCACAGCAAGAGAAAGTAAACTAGAATATAAATTGGTAACTAATGTACCAAGAGTATTTCTTTGAAGAATCAAGCCATGATTCTTTTATGGGAGGATCGTATATGTGTTTGGAATTTTGGGGCTAGAAAAGCCATTGAGTGTTTATAATGTAATGGAATTTTCTGTGAGAGCCTGGAAGATAAGAATACTGAAAGAAATTCAGCAATGAGACTAGCTTGTAAAGTTTCAGAAAAAAACAAAGATTCTATTGCTGCTGTTTGTGTAATGTTTCCAATTATGAGTCTGTGGAAAAGAAACTTTACTTTCCTGGGAAAACGGATGCTGAATAGCTGGAGCTGAAAAATCAACTGTGTTTACAGCTGTGTCTGTATAAACTATCAAGTGCACTGCAAGGTACACTGTAAACATAAAAGTATTCCTTCAATTACTGCATTGTGATTTGATAAAATTAATAGGGGTATATTATTCTGTCGTAATATCAAAATAGTACACAGGAACAAATATTATAATATCAGTGAAAAATAAATAAAACATGTAAACAAAGAAATACAATATTGATATATCGGTGAAGGTAAATATTCTTGGAAGCATTTCTTTGTGGTCAGTACTGAGAAGATGTGGTAATAAAGTGGCCACTGCTGGTTCTTAACCTGCAAGTCAAACTTGCTAAGACATAAGAGTATGCTACATGTTATTGGTTTTGAACGTATAGTGCTATCCTTGAGAGCAGATGAGAATTGGCACTGTGAGGATTCAGGAGAAGCCATTTTTGAAGTTGCAACCATAGTTCCTATGGAGACTGCAGAATACTGCGGATGCCAGAATCAGAACTTCAGGATGAGCATTAAAGACAGCAGTTGATGTTGGGCGGAGCCTGCCACAGTCTACAAGACAAGCTGTCTCTGCTGTGGATAGATGGAAAAACTGACTATGTGGAGCTTTCCACATCCTTTGGAGGTCAAACAATGATGAGTTCCAGATGTTGTCTTGAGGTTTTTATATGTTGCATTTTAGCTTTGCTTTGATTTTAATGCAGTTGGGCTCCATTTCTCTGCTCTATGAATAAGAAACACTGTACCTTATTTTAGATTTATAGGAGCTTGGAGTAAAAAGAAGTTGAATTTTAAGGAGAACTTAGCCTTGTTTTGTACTGTCCCTTTTCTAAAATGCAGAGTTCACTTGTGAGTACTGCATTAACATTATTTCCACCCTTCCTAGGATCTGTCTATTCTTCTGTCCCGTCCACTCCACTTGGATTAAACTATTAACATGTCTGTTGACTTTTTTAAAAAATATTTATTTATTTATTTATTTATTTATTATACAATATTCTGTCTGTGTGCATGTCTGCAGGCCAGAAGAGGGCACCAGACCTCTTTGCAGATGGTTGTGAGCCACCATGTGGTTGCCGGGAGTTGAACTCAGGACCTTTGGAAGAGCAGGCAAAGCTCTTAAGCACTGAGCCATCTCTCCAGCCCATCTCCTGACTATTTATTGTTAGGGGATATAGTAGGATTCAGTCGATCAGGGCAGTACCGTCCTTTGGAAGGTGAGCTAGGGCTAGATAACAAAGCCAGCTGACCAAGTCCTAGATAGTGATCCAGTATCAGCATTCTCCTTTGGGCTCTCCTTCAGTTCCTGCCTACAGATTCCTTCCTAGCCTTCCGATTTGACCCCCTTCAATGTTGGACTGCAAGCTCTTGGATAAATAAACTCTTTTGTTTAAAAGGGTGCTTTTGATTAGTATTTTATACAGAACATTAAGCCAGACATGAATAGCAATGCAGTAAGTAGTTTTATCCATGGACTCTTTTTGATTTTCTGCGCACATAACTTTACTTTGAGCTCCTACGTTGGCCATTCTGGATGAAGCATGACCATGAGACACTATGAGCCAAATAAATTATTTCTCTCTCCAAGGTCTATTTGAACACTATTTTTAATTTTTTAAACAGCAACGGAAAACAAATGATATCTATTGCTACTTTTTCCCCAAAGTTTTATGTTTTTTTCAATGATAAAAAGTGTACAATTCAATTTTAAAAGTATGCATACTCTTCAACAACTCCAAAAGCTTAACAGTACAAAGATCATATTCTGTCTCTGATTCAAGAAAAAAATTTAACTGTAATGTCTATAAAATTAAAAAAATACTACATTCTTCTAACACATAATGGTGCAGGATAAATGCTCAAATTACAAAATGAAAGAATCAGGTACATCAAAGAATGATCAAAAGACAAGCCCAAAATCCCACAGGACAAACACCAAATCCATCAGTCCAATGCATTCATTTAGAGCTCATGATGAAAATAGGGAACTTAGATAGCTATAAGTCTCCATTTCTACCACCTTCTACACACACAGCCTCTGCCTAAGATAGCTTTACTCCATGTCTATGGCATACCTAGGACTCTTTCTTCTGATCTTGGCACCACCAATATTCTAATGTCTCCACTGAAACTTAGTCTTCACCCACACAGGTTCATGAAATGGACTTTCAGGGACCCCTTCCATAGATTCTGATGCCGCAGAACACTAGATAGATTCAGATGCTCTCTGAAACTATAGATCTGGATTCTTTGATACTTAAAAATCTTTATCATCCTTATTTAGCCAACATGACTAAGAAAAAGCTATCATATTTTTTTTTGCAAAATGATATGTAGATTAGCTTCCTTAGATTATAACTATATCAGCTTCCATGTGTTGAGACTGAGGAAACATTTCACAGATATAAGGTAACTCCCTTAACGTTATATTCTTTTTTTGTCTACATGAATTTGGATGTGTATAAGATGGAGCCTCCAATTGATGTGAATTTACTCTGAAGATGTGTTTTCTACTGTCTCAGTAACAGAGTTTATCTCCAGTCCTTCAAATAAACAATTGCAACTTTCTCAGGATTTGTCTAAATGCTATAACGACTTAATTTTTTCCTGCCAAACAAGTTGTTCAATTATCTCAAAATTTAACTTTACACCAATTCTCAGGACACATGCAGAATGAAACCCAATTTCTGGTAAACATGATACAGATATCTCCAAAGGTTGTTCTTGAGAGAATCCTTGTTTTTGGATTAAATGTTCCGAGCCTGGCTTTCATTGTATTTCTGCCAGTATTCATTCTATCTAAACTTTCACTATGATTATCTATTAAACTCTGCTCCCAGCTTACAAGGGATTTGCTAACTCAATGTGCCAATGAACAACGTGGTCATGTTACTGGTGCATGGGATCTGAACAGAGTATCTTTAAGTTCTTGCCATCCTATTCAAATAATTGAAAGGGTGGGTCATAGAAATTGCAGATTAGCAAGGAACTTTATTTATAGTGAAACAGCAGCACCGATCGGAAAAATACGCTTACAAGATTGACAGTAGGCCACATGAGTAAAGATGCTCCAGGGCTCCAATTATTATTTGGGTTTCTTTTTTACTTGGTTTAAAAAAAGTTAGAGTTTTGTTGTTAAGGGACAGAAAATGAGAAATTTTCTATTTTGATTTACAAAGTAAATTACATAACATTTCTCTATGGTGCATATTTGATGGTACACCTGATTTTTTTATCAGATGCCTGACTAGTCATACATATGCATAAGTGATGGATTCTCTCTAAAATCCTTATTTTAGGACAAAATTTTTCTTATAGGACATGTAACAAGAACCTTTTTAGGCTAGATGAACCTTTCTATTCTGGTGCACATGCATAAGAATACAATTTGCCCAAATTTGATGGTAATTAAGGGAACAGAAACATCGCACAGTTCAGAGTGGGCTGTGGACTGTTTGATGCAGGCAGGAGTTCCAGGTTGGTATCAGGTACTTAGGTATATTCTTCAGGGAGGGTTGAGTGTGAATACTATGTAGGGTTAAATTCTCTAGAATATCAAAATCATTAGACTAGAACAAAAGGTCCAAGCCAAGACAAATACATGGTAGATAAACTACTTTCTATGCCTGCCTGTTTTAGTCAGATTTTTCAAAGGAACACACTCATCTCATAGTATTAACTTTCTGACTTACTTTTCCAGTTATTTTGAATACTTAGTATAGAAGTCTAGAGAGATGACATATCGGTTAAATGTTTTTAGTGTTCTTCCAGAGGTCCCTAACACACACATGGTTCCCGATTGCCTGTAACTCTAGCAATCCAATCACCTCTCTAAGACCCCACAGAAACCTTCACTCACATGTACACATCCAAACTAAAGATAAGAACACATAACTAAGATAAAAGAATAAGTACCACAGGGAAGCAATTTAAGAAAAAACAAGTATGTATTTGGCTCACAGTTCAAGGCACAGTCCATAATAGCAAACAAAGAAAGGCAGGAGAAGTTTAAAATATCTGATCACATTTCATCCCTTGTCATGAAAAGAAAAGTGAATGTTTGTGTTTTGTCTCTCACTGTGTCCCTTTCCCTCCACTTCCCCACTCTTTGGTTCAGGATCCTATGTGAAGTGACATCCATGGTGGGAGATCTTATCCACAGTTTCAAGTGTCTTTGACCTAGGTAATTCTAGATCACATCAAGTTGACAACTGAGATTAGCTATCACATGTAGCATAAACAGTATGCACAGCTATAAGGACAATCTTCAGTATGACAAAATAAAAGTTTGTGAGACTTGAAATGGTAGAAGTGTTCAAAGGAAGCAATAAACCTATGTGTTGGCACGAATCACATAATAGTAGTGTCTTGTTAACCTTGAAATGGTCACTTTTCAACTTACAGAGTGTGAAACATTAACACTAGCAATGCAACTATTAGTGCTATTTAAAACACATGTTGAGATACCAAGAAACACATTTAGCCAATATTTGGGTAATTAAGGATATGGCTAAGTTGTTATATAAAAATGATCTAGTGTTTTAACAAATTGATAGCAAAAAATGATGTCTGGGCATAATCAAGATAAAGGAACATTTACTAAAACAAACATAGTCATTATTTTTAGGACATCAATAGAAATTGTTTATTGATTAATGAAGTATTGGAAAAGGGGGAAAGATTGTGAAAGTGATTACTTTTAATTTTTTTATATTTTAAATGTATACATATATATGTAATATGTTTATGTCAAATCCATCCCCGTTTCCTATCCTCAAATCACTTCCCTGTCTATAACACTTTAACTTCTGAACCTTGTGTGTTCTTTCTTTTTTTAATATGCACTGAATTTAGTATTCTCTGTACATGTATGGGTATGGAATAATTAACTGGATAGCAATTATCCTCTCAGGACCTCATCCCACATAAAATTCACCACACCCCACAGCATCCATTAAACTCTCAGACAGGAATAAGAGACTTCATGAACCATGTTCACAGCCATGCTGAGAGTCTGTCTGACTTGATCTACAACTCTTATTGATGCAGTCCTGCCCTTGGGAGCTTATGTGAACAGTTTTCTGTTATGTCTATGGAACACTTTTAATAAAGTATCTACTCTTTCTGGATTTTACACTATTTCCATCACCTCATCAATGAAAATTTCTGAACCTACATGATACAAAAATTTGATACAAAAATCCACTTCATGCTGAGCCCTCTAAAGTCTCTTATTCTGTGAATGTTGAATGGTTGTTGATTTCTTTTTCTTTCTTTTTACAAACAGCTTCTATCACAGACATCAACAATACACACTAATGAGGATGAAGAAATTTGCACCATATATTAACCCTACACAAAGTATAAAAGGCAGCTAAGAAATGCTGAGAGCATTATATTGACTTATGTGGTATTTATGTGTTTAGTAATATATACATATACAGCAATAATTAATATGTAAGAAAATTTCATAGAATATGTTTTTCATTAGATACTTTCCTGTCCCCCTTATTCTCCCATATTATCCTCTTTTCATCCACTCAAATTATTGTTCTTCCTCACTGTTAAACCAAAAACACAAGAAAAAAGCATCAAGAATATAGAGTCATATGTGTTTTGTTGGTTTATCTATTAATTAACATCTATTGTCAAAAGAAATTTCTCTGAAAAGGTCTTAGATATGTACTAATTTATGGGTGTAAATAGGAGAACATGGAGGTATCTCAATATAATACCCATTTAACAGAAAAAAATGTATTATTTTTCCCTAGTACCTAGCCTGTTAAGGATTTTTAAAGTTAGATAGTGGCACCACAAACCAACTCCATTCTTTTATTAATGGAAAATGCTCAATGTAGACATAAAACTGCATATGGCCTATACCAAAGACATAAGGTTTGGACTGATAAGATAAAACATATGGCATTTGATTGTGGAAGTCAGAGAAATAAACTGGATTCTGCTGAACTGAAGACCAAAATTGAGTCCACTAAGACATTACGTGATGCCAGGTGTCATCTATGTACAATTTATGAAGTTTTAAAATGTTGTGACATTTCCAGACATGCACTGAAAAAAGATATCACTTATATATAACTAATTATTTAATCGTTTATGTAAGTAAATGTGCAATCTGTGATGAAATAGTATTAACCAGAATGCCTTATAAATACCGTTGAGTGTATTTGTTTCTAGATATGACATATGCTATTTTATTTTACTGGAACTGTCATATATAGTAAATCCTGTGATCAACAAATAACAATAAACTTCCATCTACTGAAGGTGCTCATACTATACAATTGACATTTTTCTTTTACTTGAAGGATCACTCAGGAATTGGTGTTATATCATTAGCATGAATATTAAGGAAAACATGAGTCATACAACAAATTCCTATTTTGAAAGATACCACTATAAATTAAAACAAAAATTAAGTTTTAGAATAAATGCCTTTGATGTCTTATTCTATTTCTATGTCTCTAATAACACCAAAGCAAAATTACCCTTAGAAAAAGCATTCTCCATCAGTTGAAAGCTTCTTAACATGAAATATATATAGCTTCAATTTCATTCAAGACTGTTGTTGACCAAATGAAGCATATCTTTGAAAGATATCATTTTGATTCCCTTTTGCCAAAAGCCACATATATAACATTCTATTTTCACATTGCTCCAAAATTTATAGTAGACATAAATATTGAAAATGACTATTATTTTATTTAAAAATCTTTGTCTATAGGAATGCTTCTTTTGAAATGTGAAAATGGGATACTAAATATATAATACAATGTGGATCCACAAAAGCCCACTTAAGTAAAATTTCTTTTTGCAAGTGTTGGGGATTAAATCCTGGTTATTAGCCTGGAGATATGGCTTAAGTGCTTAAGACCTCTAGCTATACATCTTATAGACCTTGATTCCCAGCATTCACAGAAGGCTCACACTCATCTGAAGCTCCAGTTCCAGGAGATCTAATGACATTTTTCGGGCTTTAAGAGCACAGCTAGCACATGTTGCATGGACATATGCACACAAAACACAGATGTGCAAAAATAATAATAAACATGGGAAAATAGCAAAGATGCTGGTAATGCATGCTAAACCAGTGTTATGCCACTGAAGTATATTCCCAGCTACTCAAGGCCTGCTTTTCAAATGATCCTGTATAAAAAATAAATATTTACACCCCAGCAAAATGAGTATGCACTCCTTTCAGTTTAGGTTGAATCCTAATCTCTGTTTAGACCAGCGTGCTAACTAGCTTTATGCTAACTAGACACATGTAGCTAGAGTCATCTGAGAGGAGGGAACTTCAACTGAGAATAGGCCTCCAAAAGACTGGGTTGTACATATGATTAGTGATTGGTAAGAGAAGGCCCAACTTAAGTGGGGATAGTGGGACCGGGATTTAGCCCTTGTGCTTGAACTAGAACTTTGGAGTCCATTCCCTATAGAGGGATATCTTGTTCAGTCTAAATGTAGGGGAGAGCACCTGTCTCAAAGTGATGTGCCAGACTTTGTTGACTTTTCAATGGAAGACTTACTCTCTCTGAGGAGAGGGGGTAGTTTGGGTGGGTGGAAGGTGGGCGAAGCTAGAGGAGGGGAGGGATAAAGAACTGGGATTGGTATGCACAATGAGAAAAGATTGTTTTAAAACATAAACAAAAAATGCAAAAAAAGAAAAAAATAGATAACCATCATTCCTTGAGATGAGGAATTTCTCTTAAAGAACCTACTCTCAAGACAGACTTATTTTTGAATGAACCATGACCACATCAAGGAAAGAGACATTTTCCTGCAGCGCTTTACTTTATCTGAAGAAACACTCAATATCCAAGAGATATAAAGAGTCTTCCATTTCTTGTTTTTTCTAATTAGTGGCATAAATATTTGCATAAAATGGCATAAAAGAGAAAGTAGTTTCCTCCAGACAATGAGTCAAAATATTATAATTTATCTCAATTTTATTCTAATGAATATTATTTATTTAGTCTTTATAATGTTTTACTTGCATGTGTATCTTTGTAAGACATGTGTAACTAGTGTCCACAGATGCCAAAGGAGGGCATAGGATCAGCTGAAACTGGAGTTACAAGCAATGAGAGCAGCCATGTGGATGCTGGGAAATGAATTTGAGTTCTCTATAAGAGAAGCAAAAATTTTTAGCCACTGATCCATTCTTCAGGCCTCCAAAATAAATGCATATGATAAATTTCAGTTAAATATAAATGTAATTTACATGTAGTTTAGGAATAGATATAAATTACATGATGGATTAATAAATGTATAGAGATAGCAACTCTATTTACATTTTATCTCATATTGAAAATTACTATCTTGCTTGAAATATTTCAAAATGAATATGTTTTTATATGGTTTTGATAGATGAAATATCTTTTTCTAGACTTTAAAAATAAAGATTCGTGTGATAAGGTCTTATTTATATTTTACTATGAAAGTATTTTTACTAAGTTGCAATATGGCATTAATGCCAATAGCTTGTTATCTTTATCACCTAATCAAATGTATCAGTAGAAAATAGATGAGTCCACTTCATTTTACAGTGTATGTTTAAATTTACTTAACAAAATACTGGTGATATTAGCACTTTTCCTTTAAAAATAGCCTTAGCAGTATATGAAACTATCATCTTTGAGCAGATCACATATTTCTGATTTTCAAATGTTCTTGAATTTCTTCCTAAAATTATCTTATTATAAACTGTTGAGATTGTGCCCAGTATTCTAAGAGGTATCAACAAAGAACTAAGATTCCAAAGTTGTTTTTCAGAGGCTAGGACTTGCTTTTTCTGTAACATATAATAATATAAACATGTATATTTTGCATTGATAAACACTATATTACTCACGCTTTATGTTTTAGTTAGTCTTAACAATGACGGTTGTTACTAGTTTTGAAATTCAGGAGAAATCTCCTTCATTAGAACCATATGTAATGAACAGGACAGTACCTTCTGCAGTCAGAGTCCTCTTACAATGTTCTAGTATGGGATATATTTCCAGAAGAAACTTTACTAGTCATTGGTATAGATAAATTCAGAATCCTCTACAGGATTTCAGTTCTTATGCGACTAATCTATGAATAACTTCTGTACTGGAATTCTCTGCTGAGCTAGCCGCACCTCTCAGAACTATTGACTAAATCTATTATTACCAAATTTATCTTCTTTCCCTCTTTCCCCTAGTGTCTGGCATACTATCTAAGTTATATAATTTTGCCTAGGTAATTTTAAAATTAGTATAATAAAGCAGTTTGTAGTAGTAGAGATAATTCCTCTAAGAAATATTTAATTTCCTTCTTTGCAGTCAGATTGCTTTTTTTTTTTTTTGAGACAGGGTTTCTCTGTGGTTTTGGAGCCTGTCCTGGAACTAGCTCTTGTAGACCAGGCTGGCCTAGAACTCACAGAGATCCTCCAGCCTCTGCCTCCCAAGTACCAGGATTAAAGACATGCATCACCACCGCCCGGCTAGTAGTCAAATTTTTAATGGTAAAACAGAAACTTCATCACTTAATTTATAGAATTTCAAGCCGATAGGTATTTGTTATCATTATGGAAAAGATAAAGATTAGAGGTGTAAGCAGACATGTTTTAGTTTCTTCATTACCAGAGATCATAAATTAATCTTATCATTTTGATTTCTATATAGGAGAAACCTCAGACCATGAAATTATGAGGTGCTGTTTCTAGGGAGTGCTATGCTTTTCCGTGAGATATTGAGAAGGACCACTTGGAGAACTCAATTAAGAAAACAATTAGCCATGGGAATCAGCACTTTGAATCTGTTCTGCCAAGATTCCTGAAATGATATTAATTTTTTAAAATTCCTGACAGCTTTCTCATTATAGTGTTCAGATATTTGTTTGCACACATTAAGAAAATTGTCAGAAAAAATTGATGGATTCCAATGTTTACGTACTTGTCTCTAATTTTTAAGTTGAACTATACCCAATGAAAGATGATGAGGGAGTATGACTTGGTTAAGAATATCTCTATTATCTGGTAATAAACACAAACATATGAAAATGTATTTTATTTTTGAAGGTAATAAAGAGTAGGGTTTGAAGAATAATGGGAACTTGGTAAATTTGAAGACATAGGGACTTTCTTTTTGTGTGTGTGTGTG
>NC_022027.1:40651691-40693101 GCF_000317375.1 Microtus ochrogaster | reverse complement strand
TTTGGTTTTTCGAGACAGGGTTTCTCTGTGGTTTTGGAGCCTGTCCTGGAACTAGCTCTTGTAGACCAGGCTGGTCTCGAACTCATAGAGATCTGCCTGCCTCTGCCTCCCAAGTGCTGGGACTTTCTACATGCAATGTAGTTATCAAAATTAATTACAACATATGTTGGTTTGTCACCTTACTCAATGGAACTTGTTCTTCATAAAATGCTTTTTTAAAATTTTTTGTTACTTTTTTATTTTATTTTTTAAAACAATCTTTTTACTTTTACATACCAATCCCATTTCCCTCTCTCTCTCTTCTCCTCCCACTTTCCCCAACTTCTTACCCCATTCCCGATCCGTTTTTCAGAGAGGGTGATGCCTCCCAAAGGGAGTCAACAAAGGCTAGCATATCATGTGAGGCAGGATCAAGGCCCTTCCCCCTGTATCTAGGCTGAGCAAAGTATCATTCTATAGAGAATGGGCCAGTTCATTCGCTAGGGATAAATACTGGTTCCACTGGAGTGACCCTACATACTGCACAAGGCACTCAACTGTCAGCCACATTCAGAGGGCCTACTTAGGTCCTATACAGGTGTCCCAGTTGTCAGTCCAGAGTCCATGAGCCCCCACTAGCTTAGGTCACCTATTTCTTCAGGTATCCCCATCATGGTCTTGACCCCTTTGCTCTTATTATTGCTCCTCCCTCTCTTCACTGGACTCCAGAAGCTCAGCTCAGTGATTAATTGTGGATCTCTGTATCTTATGATGGCTTAAAATTTTCTTTAACATCAGACAATTTTAAACTTGAAACAAATGTATCAAAAATTTTCCCTAATTTTGATGTGTCTATGGAACAAGGGCCTTTGTTTTTGCTTGTCTCCCCCCACCCCAATAAATTACTTGCTAGTCCAATAAATAACATACTAATGGCCATTGCTCGCCTATCATTCACAGCTTTCACACTGCTTTCCCAAGTCTAATTATTTTTGCTCTTTATTAACTTTTCTTTATGTGATATTGGCAACTTCCATCCTACCTTAATGGTGATAATGATTTTGGTGCTATTTGATTCATAAATATACTCTCATTTTTCCATTGTCTTAGTGGCTACACCTAAATCTGCTGATTCTTTAACTACTCTCTGAGGCTCCACTACTCTACAGTCAGCAACCTGTCTTTCATACCATGGCCTGGCAAGACTTCTGGGTCTGTTGGTATCAGCTCTGCCACTGCCTCCATATATAGTTTTTAATGAAGTCTCTATCTTTTAATTTTATCAATAAAGATTCAAAGTTGAGGTGAAAACCTGCTGGTTCAGATAGCCCTAGAAGCAACCAGCTGACCTCCATTACTGGCCAGAGATGGAGCAGAGACAATCCTCCCTCTACTCCTTCCTGTGCATCTCTCTATTCATCTACCTGGCTTCTCCATACTCTCTATGACTAGTAATTCCTGTCAACTAGCTGTTCGTCTCTGCTCCCTGATTCAAGGATGATTTTATTGAGACAGTCTTGGGTTCCATAGTGTGATCAACTATTGTGCAACAGTGTGCCTTATGAACTTCCTTGTTCTTCACTCCCATCTTCTGCCTTATCCAATTGTGAGCAAATCTTGTGTGAACTAACCTAGGGAATATTGTTTCTTTTATGCAGCGCAATGATAATGCTCACAGAGCCACCATAAACGGAGGCAACTATGTGAAAGGCAACACTCTCAAACTTGATACAGAAATAGCCAGAGAAAGTTTCAAAGATTTTGGAAATCTTTCCAAAATATTCATCTCTGAGTCTTAGCTACTAACGGATAAGGTTAATGGTAATAAATACCTTTAAAATATAGCATGCAGTAATTTGGTTTCACAAACCAATGATAGAAACATAGAGATTGAAAATTCATCTGTAATTATTTATTGTGGAGAAACTGCTTAGCACTTGAGACTGCTACATGTTCCAATGGACAGGAGTTAGGTTCCCAGCCACCTCATTGGTCAACATCCCATAACAACAGCTCTGTAAGGAGATCTACTCCCCTCTTCTAGTTTCTGTAGACAATGGCATGCAATAGCAAATAACACATAGATAGACACACATGAATTGAAATTTAAACAGAAATAAGTATTTTTTAAATGTTAGTGATTTAATAAAAGTAACTTGGAAAATGAATATGTACATATACTGTTGTTAAATGACTATTAAAAGTAAATATTGTCATTAAATTGATAAATATATTTATCTTATCATTAGTAAAATACTTTAATTCAAATACTTATATATCTTCATTAGAAATTGAAGTGAGCAAATTATTCTAGTTTAGATGATAAAGTTCAATTATTTTAAGAACCTTAAAACTCAGAATTATTCTGTGACAAACTTGCATTATAATCATGAAATTGGCTTATGACGCTCTTGAAGAATTACAGCCAAAATAGTAAGTTATGGATGGACTATCAATATAAGTACACTTTGTGAATGACACACTAGAACATTCTTCTTCAACATAAAAATGTCAGGCTGAGGTTTATAAATTAATATATGTAGGATTAGTTGACTGTTCACTACATGATGATATCTAATCCATGTAAGCATGTTATTAAATAAATATAACCCCCTACAAATCCATGTCATAATTGGCTACTTCAGATAATATTTCTCTTTAATGTGTTCCAGATTTTTAGTCCAAATATTATTGGTATGACTTTATTAGTGTTTTTCTACTTAGGAGTGGTATCTGGGTAACAAATAAAAGTAAATTATAAAACATTAAAAATGTTGAAGTTGATTAATTCTACATTTAAATGCATAATTTTATTCTAATTTCATTTGAAAAGAACCCAAGAAAATAAATGAACCAGGAATTGATTTGGAAAGACGTATTAAAGACACCTTTATTGCCCACCAGTACTTTAAAATCTGGCAATTCTTTTTCTGTCAAGAAAACTGTCTTAGATTTTTCTCGAGAAGGAACACTAACACGTCAACATCATTGTGTATATTTCTATCTACCTAAAAATTTCAAACACTGTATTCACATTTAATGAAGACGGATTAACCGAAATTTGCTGAACAGAAGATAACCTTTAATTTGTATTAAAATCAAGCATTTATGTGTAAATATTTGGAAAATGTCTTGTACTTTCAGGGTCACAGAAACAATTCTGTTTGATTTGTCACAATCTAATGCTGTCCAGAAAATCAGAGAAATCACTAAGCTATTTCTGTGAATTTTCAGTGCATAGCTGAAATTTTCGTGGATAATGAGGGTGCTTTGTCAAGAGGGAAAGATCAAAGGACCCACATCTCCTGAATTCAGGAAAAGCATTAGGCATTGTTTAAAGCTTTTAAAGTCACTGTTAGTCTTAATGATGGGGTTCTTTAAATTTATATTTTAAGTGTTTCTTAAAATACTTATTTCTTGTAAATAAACAAAGATGAACAATGTAGAAATTGGGCTTTTTAATTAATAGTTATAAAGCATACTTATTTTGTCCAATCTACTTTAAGCAAAAGGACTATTAGTGAAACAGCAAGTCACATGACCCTTTTGCCAGCAGCAGACATTTTTTTCTTTAACAATTATTTAATTTACTTTTATGTACAGCATGAGTGGTCTAGCTTCATGTATGTACATGCACCAAATATTTCCCAGAGGTGCAAAGAGAATGTTTAAAAAATAAGTTGCATGCTCTTGAACTAGAGTCATGGGTGATTGTGAGTCCTATGTGGGTGCTAAGAATAAAACACTAGTCCTCTGAGAAAGCAAGAAATGCTCTTAACCTCTTCACCATCTCTCCAGCCCAAACACATGACATCATGAACACTCCACAGGTACTTTGAGAAGTGTAACTGTGCAATGAATTGAAGCTGGTTGACCTGGATTTGAGAAGGATAGCCCAAATCACAGCTGTTTGAAATACTTCACATGAGATTTTTTTTTGTAAACACATGTTCTAATTTACATTGGCCAGAGAGGGAACACTTTATGGAGTTGAAAGCCAGCTATTATACAACAGGTGGCAAGACTGTATAGGTAGAGAATACAACACTTAATACCTATGATTGATCCAGTACTGGTGGTTGTGATTGGTCATATCAATGGCTTTGAACCATTCAAAAGTCCCTTTTGAAGTAATATGCCTAGACATTTTAGGATTGCTCAGTGATTGGAAACAAGGACAATAAACACTTCTTTCCAGTAATCTTTCCTTTACTAGTGTGGATAATATACTGAACTGGTGTCTTAGTGACTATCCTATTGTTGGGACATAATGACCATCTTGCATGACCAAGGCTACTCTTATTAAAAACATCACCTGGAGACTTGTTTATATTTTGAGGGTTTTAGTCCATAACTGTGATAACATGGAGTTGATGACACAAATGTCACTGGATCATTAGCAGGCAACTTGACATGCTGACCTGAAGAGGGGCATGAAGGTTGGAGAGAGAGAGAAAGAAAGAAAGAAGAGAGAGGTGGCATGGGGTGAGGGTGAGGGAGACCGACTCTGTGGTCAGCATGGACTTTTGAAATTTTAAAGTCCAACCCCCAGTGACAAACTTCTTGCTCTAACAAGGTCACACCTCCTAATCCTTCTAATCATTTCAAGTAGTGCGATTTTTTTTTTTTTTGTGATTAAACCTTCAAATACACAAGCCTATAGAGGCCATTTTTTAATTGATTTTTTATTGAGCTCTCCATTTTTCTCTCTGCTTTTCTCCCTGTATTTCCTCTCCCCACTTCAACCCTTCCCCAAGGTCCCCATGCTCCCAATTTACTCAGGAGAGCTTGTCTTTTTTATTCAAATTACCACAATTGGTAACATGAAAAGGAAACATCAAAAACAGAAGGAAAGTAAAAGTGATGTGGGTTTTGACAGTAATGAGGTGATGGTATTTATGTAGATAGACAAGTCTGGGATTCAAGTTATGACAACAACCTCTGGTGGCATTTGAACTGACAACTTCTAAAGCACAGGTAACCAGCTGAAGATCTGAAGTGTGTCATAGCAGTCTTCCTTTTCACAGGTTGTGCACTCCACTTGGTGACACTGAAATGTGATTTTATGCGAAACCTATATACTACCTAGTGATTTAACAGCTGAAGATGGAATCATGAAAACTATATATTACATGAAACTGCCTATCCGTGGTTTACCATCTGGTTTCTGATATCTGATGCTCCTGAATATTTATGCCTGTCAATAGCATAATGATACCAAGTCCTGTACCCAGGATTCCCATGACAAAGTTCAGGCTACCTCTGACCGCTAAAGAAATAGCAGGGTGAACAGAGTTCAGTGATTGTTCAATGGAGGACTGAGACTTAAATGCCAGAAGCACCCCTGTCCTGAATTCCCTGACTGCATCAGTGTAAGATCCTACAATAGACCTTCTACAAATTCTGTCTCAGACTCCCATATGCTTGCCAGGGTCTAACAAAACTAGTGGGGCCACCAGCACCTGAGTGAGTCTATCCTAATCTTGTTTGCTCCTTATCACCCTTTGAATGTCCGAGTTCTTAAACAGTGGCAGGTTAACATGCTCTCTCCTGACTCCTCCATGCTTTCCCCAAAAAAGCTGCCACTAAAATAATTCTGTGACCCCTTCCAATTTAAAGACAAGCCAAACAATTTGAGAGTGGCCGGGGGAAAAAAAAAAAAGCAAACAAATAGAAGAGTAGAAAGAATAGAGAGTTGTAAGGAACCAGAGGAAAGAACACGCTATGGTGACCAGATGGATTAAAGAAAGCTATCAAGTTTGCAAGACCAAGAGGGTAAAGACTCAGTGTGAGAGTTATAACCTTCCCCACTGAACAGATATGGATACTGACACCTGGGGCTGGAACACAAACTGTAATATTGAGTGTGACACATTTGCCTGTCTATTACTGCCACTAGATGTTGTCAAACATTAATGAAAGAAAAATTTACAAAAAACAAGGTTTTGAAATGCTTCCTTTATACTCATGATTCACACAAGAAAATTTTGTTCAGTTATAAAAAAATGTCTTGAAATTATTAGATAAATGTATCTAACTGGAAAAATGTTACTGTGTAAGTAATCCAGACACCGAAAGTAATGCCACGTGTGTTCTCTTATTTGATTATATAATCCAGAACTACCACTGAATCCAGAAAATTAAGTGTCATCTCCTTGAAAATGCGCTAAAGGAGGAATAGAGATGCAGATAGTAAAATACAGATGCCATAAATGGGGAAAGGCCAGATGGGGGAACATAACTAGGAATGGGAAGGAGCAAAATACAGAGTTAGAAGTGGGGAAAAAATGAGTGTTCACTGTTGCTAGAGTCTTAGCTGAGGCCATCTTTAGAGATTTGTGAGTTTCTCCTGCACCAGGTTTCTATCTGACCCCAAAATGTCCCACCCCATCAAGATGTTTATTTCATTACTCTCTCCCTCCATCCCTACCACCAACATAGTCCAAACTGGCCATCTCCTGTAATCAAATTGGTAACTACCCCAATTGTCATCACAGAGCCTTTATCCAGTGACTGATGGAAATAGATGCAGAGAACTATAGCCAAGTGTAGCAAGGAGCTGCTTGCTCATTCCAGCCTTCCAGAACCAAAATAATCACACAGAAACTGTATTAATTAAAACACTGCTTGGATCATTAGCTCTAGCTTCTTATTGGCTAGCTCTTACATTTTAGTTTAACCCATTTCTATTAATCTGTATATTGCCATGTGGCAGTGGCTTACTGGGTAAAATTACCATCATCTGTCTCCAGAGGCTCCATGACATCTTCCTCAGCCTCTTCTTCCCAGCATTCCATTTAGTTTTCCCCACCTAGCTCTGTTCCCTTATAGTTCTGCTATAGGCTTAAAGCAATTTCTTTATTAACCAATGCAAGCAACACATAAACAGAAAGACCTCCTATACCAGCCAAGCACTGTTCTGAGCTAGGAAATCCCATTGAAAAGAGGAAAGAAGGCTGTATGAGCCAGAGGGTTATCACAAGGGAACTCACAGAAAACAACCAACCTATGTTCATAGGAGCTCACAAACAATGTAATGATACCTAGAAAGCCTGCATGGGCCTTGCTAGGATGACTACACATGTGTGACAGTTGTGTAGCTTGATCTACTGGTTAGATTCAGTGCTGGAAGCAGGACATGTCCTTCATGCTTTGGCTAGCTCCCAGGAACCTATTTTTTATACTGAGTTGTTTTGCCCAGCCTTAATACAAGAGGAGGGACTCAGTTCTACCTCAAGCTGATATGGAATTGTTGTTGACACCCATGGGAGACATTCTCTTTTCTGAACAGAAACAGAGGAAGAGTGTATTGGGGGGAGAGGGGCATTGGAGGAGAAGAGGGAGAGGAAATTGCTATTGAGATGTAAAATAAATGAACACTACTACTAATAGAAAAGAAGTGTTCCTCTTAGGGTCCTCTTTGTTACCTAGCCTCTCTGGGGCTGTGGATTGTAGCTTGGCTATCATTTGCTTTACCTCTATAATCCACTTATGAGTGATTACCCACTGTTTTTGCCTTTCTGGGTCTGGGTTATCTCACTCAGGATGATTTTCTCTAGTTCAAGGGAGGAGAGGAGAGGGGAACTGTGGTTGGTGTGTAAAATAAATTAAAAAATTAAATAAAAGACATTTAAAGTTTCAAAATAAGAAGAAATGAGTAACAGTAATTATTTTAAAAAGCCATTGGGAAACATTGTAGGTGGAGACTGTTCATTTATTCCTGACTGCTCAGACTCAGATAATTCAGAGAAAGTACATTAATTACAACACTGTTTTGCCAACGACTCAGGCATATTTCTAGTTAACTGTTACATGTTGAATTAACTCATTTCTATTAATCCATGTAACAGCATGATGCCGAGGTTTACTGGTAAGGATCCAACATCTGTCTCCTTTAGCGGCTACATGGCATTTCTTTGACTCCACCTAATTTCTCTCAATATCTCTGTGCAGATTTCCTATCTGGCTTTACTCTACTAAACCATTGGCTAAAACAACTTTTTAAATAGCCATTGGTAATAAAACACACTTGGTGTGGGAAGTCCTTCTGTATAAGTGATGCTTTTATTGGTTAATGAATAAAGAAACTGATTTGGCCTATAGCAAGGCAGAACAGAGCTGGGGGAGGAAAACAAAACTGAATTCTGGGAGAAAGAAGGCAGAGCCAAAGAGAACCCACGTATCCCCGCCAGAGACAGATGCTGGGCAGAACCTTGCTGTAAGCCACAGCCGTGTGGCAATACACAGAGTAAGAGACCAGGACAAATTAAAATGTAAGTGCTAGCCAATAAGAAACTAGAGCTAATAAGCCAAAGAGTGATCTAAGTAATACAGTTCCTGTGTGGTTACGTTGGGTCTAAGCAGCTGGGAATGAAAAAGCAGCCTCTGACAACACATATTCAAAACATATGGAAAACAAATCCACATTAAAACATTATATTATTTGCATACTTTATATATATATGAATATGTATGCATTTTAATGGAAAAATGACATGTAAATAATAACACTAACCAAGAGACATAGACTATTTAACATGCAAGGAAAGAGAAATTTACATTTAAGTAATTGCTCAGGACATTTCAAGAGACTTCTCCACCGCCCCCCAAAAAGTATATAGGTTATTGCCAATACCTTTGATTGCCTCTCACAACTTGACAGTAAGATTTTACTGTTGAAGATACCATTTATCTGAGATACAGGATTTGGAGATAGCCGAGTTGATATTGAACTGCAATCTTCTTTCATGCGTTTTAGCTCTCATTGCATTAAAATTCACTATTCATGTTACCGTGGAACAAATACAATCAGTTGTTCTACTTACCTTTTAATACAGTGGTCCACAACAATAATAAATCCTCCTACTCATCCCCACTGGTTCAATTATAGCATATTTATCTTGAGATAACTAACAGATTTCTTATTGGACTCAATATGAGTGTACTGCATTTGTATATGCCGGCATGTACTTTGAAAGTTAAGGGAATATTGTGTTTTCGTTTTTCTTTTTCCCTTCTTTCATTAATTCTTTCTTTCCTTCCTTCTTCATTTCTATGGCTTATACTTTAGATTCAAATGATATTCTGAACATAGCCTTGGTGATTTATCTTTCATGTGGCTCACATTAAAATGTTTCTAGTTTTTCTTGATGACTCAGTTCTTAAGGCACTTGAAACCAATCACCACACTCTCAAAAGTATTCCAAAGGTAAACACTTCCCAACTCAGTTTTTGGCTCATATTTGTTAAATTTATCTTTACCTTTTATGTCAGTTATGTGGTAATCTCCACAGTTGCCCATCTTCTTCATAATTTACTGCCAGTGCTACCACATAGTAGTTAGTGCTATGCCTTTTGCTCTACTCAGGTGAAAAATTATGAGTACACAAAGAAAGTTTGTCAAGTTCTAGCCTTGGGAAACTTTTGCTTCTCTTGCTGGTGTGAAGCAGGAAGCAGGGTCAGAGGACAATTCAGGCAGCAGCAGGTGATGGCCCTAGTGTAACCATAACCATCTTCCTAAAAGCCTCAGGATTTAAGACCCGCATTGCTGCAAGAAATGAACTTGCAGCACTAGGTAAACATTAAGTATTGTCAAGCAGTCATAGAGTTATTGGACATAGTTTGTAACAGGCTTTCTGCTATCAAAGGCTGCAGTGCATTAACATCAAGCATGACATCCCACCATAGATAATAGGTTCCAGTAAGCAAGCTCATGCACCAGGGATAGATTTTTTTTCCCCCCTCATGATCTTGACCTCTCTTGCTCATATATTCCCTCAATTGGATTTCCAGAGCTCAGTCTGGTGCTTGGTGGATCTCTGCATCCAATTCCATCAGTTGCTGAATGAAAACTCCATGATGATATTTGGAGTATTCCCCAATCTGATTACAGGAGAAGGCCAGTCCAGGCTAACTCTCCACTATTACTAGGAGTGTTAGATGTGTTGTGAATTCTTGGAGATTTCCTAGCATCAGATTTTTCCATTACCTTCTCTATCAAGATCTCTCCTTCATTGCCCTCCCATTCTGTCTTTCTTCCCCCTCAACAAAGTTGTAGATATTTTTACTTCTTTGTACAATAACTGATAGTGCTTGACTTCTAATCTTAAAGTTATTAAGGAATGGTGTCAAATTTATCTTTTACAATACTGTTTTTACACAAGAAATGCATCTCAAAGAAGTAAATTGATTTTATATTTCTACGTAAGGATATAGTATGTCTAGTTTGACTTTTATTGCAATGTGTAAAATATATTATCACATGTAGATATAAAATCATCTCAAAATGATTCTTGTCTTATTGTAGTCTAAATTTTAAGCTATATTAGTTTGTGATATAAAAATTAATATTATTCATTGAAAAATAAGACAAAATTCTTTTTATAAATGTCTGAAAAGTTCAGAAACATTATTCATTAAATAAAATAATTTAAGCAGAAATAGCACAATATTATATTATCAATATTTTCCTAAATTTTAAAAGAACATTAAACAAGAAAATTATTCATTCCATTATTTTTGCAGAACAGATACATTTTAGTTATCCAAAATGTTTACCATTGGCATACAATTTATCTCACTTAAATATTTTACAGACCTGTTATCACATTAGCTTCATTGTATATAATGTAAATGAATGAATATTTTTAGAAACATGCTATTCCTATAACTAGAAATTAATTTATTTACTATATTAAGATGAATTTTATGGTTGAGGAAAAGTGTGTGATAAAGGATAGGTTATATTTATAAACTTAAAATTACTTTAATAAGCTTGAAAAAATATTTTAACAATAAGAGAGGCAATCTTCTTTTAGTGAGAAGATTTAATAAAAGAATGATGGTGGCTTTTAGTATATATTCATATTCACATAGATACAATAAAACCAAACAGAAATTCAGAACTCAAATATTATTATCTCCTTTTCTCTCCAAAGAAAGATAAGATATGGTTCATTGTAAATAACCAAAAGAAAGGAAAAAATTAAAGTCAAAGAAATGTGATTGCTCTTCTAGTGTGATTTGTTCTTATATAAAAAGAATAAGTCTTAAAGAGAAACAAATCAATGTGGATGATTTCAGATTTTCTGTCCCTCTCTTGGCCTGAACAAAGTTTAAATTTGATTATCTATTAGTTGTAAATATAAAATTGTAATATGTCTTAGTTAACCCTAAGTTAATTAGTATAAAGGAATAAATCCCTTTTTATCTTGTTTTGCCCTGTTTTCAGGGCAAACAGGGAGTCATGCTGTTTTCTGATGTGGAAAAGGAAGGGAAATGGATCTGAAAGAAGGAGAATGAAGGTAAGGGAGACGTGTGATGAGTGTCTGGAGTGAAAACTGTAGTTGGGATATATTATATGAGAGAAGAATCTATTTGATATTGTAATATTTTTCTTGATTATTTGGAAATTTCACATAAGGCACTCCATAACATTTACTTCCAACTCCTCCCATGTCTGCCCCACAACCTTGTGGCCTCCCCCAAAACAAAAGAAGAAGGAAGAAGAAAAATGAAAAAAAAAAAGAAATATCAAATCCAATTTGTGCTGCCGAATAGAACATGGTCAAACGCCCAGTAGCCTGCCCCTTAAGGATAACTTAGTTTTTTCCCCTCCCCATCCCTATTAGAAACCATCAACCATGAAAAGCTCTCGTAAGTATATCTATCACAATTTTTAAGCATTATCTTCAATGACTCCCTGTTCAGACTTTTTCTTATTTTTTAGGGGAAGGTGGTTGTTTAAGAAGCCTTCTATGTCACTTATTTTCAACTGAGGCTGCAGTCATCTATGTCACTGTAAATGAAATATCTTTACCCTTTTTAATCATCAGAAAAAAATGGATCATGGGTTTCCACGTGGTTCCTGGCTACAGCATGGTTTAAAAACATCAACATGGCTTTGTGTGACATCATAGAATATGGACATTCCTATAGCATTCAGTGAAAGCATCAACCAAGGACATCAACACAGACTTTTGCCACAAAATGGACCACCCTAGTGATCGTATGGGCCGTGGACGTCAACAAGCCCTCATTGGCAGCAAATACAACAGTCATCAACATGACCTCAAGTGACAATAATGGTCATGCATATCAACATAGCCTAAAGGGGCAGTAAGGCCCACGAACAGCAACATGATTTCAGGCAACACGTCAGATAAAGGATATCCATTTGCCCTTCAGGAGTGTCACTGGCCAATGAAATCACACATCCCCCAGCCAAAGGAGAAATGTAGAGACCAACAAGCTTCTCAAGTGGCACCAGAGACAGCAGATATCAACATGGCCTCGGGTGCTAGTACAGGTCAAGCACATCAACAATGTATAGAAGCAACATGGACATCAGCATGGCTTTAGGTGGCAGCACAGACTATGGACATCCCCACGGCTTTTGGTGGTAACTTGGGCCATAGAAATCAACATAGTCCACCCCCATTGCAATAGGGTCTGCAATAGGGTCATGGACACCTGTGTGGACATCCACTTGGCCTTAAGCACCAACACAGGCCATGTACAGCACATTGACATTACCTTGAGAAGCAACACATATCAAGGATACTAGCATGACCTGTGGTGAAGAATCTATTTTCAATAAAAAATTTTTAAAAATTGTTACACTTGAAAATTAAATTTATGAAACAACAGAAAAAAGAATAGACATTAGCTATTATAGCAAGACACTATTGCCCTGGTTTTATGTGTGCGTATGTGTGTTCACAGTGTGAAGAGGTATTTTAATTTTCTAGTAAGTGAGGTTAACAGCAAAATCATCACTAATGTAATCCAAATTATTTGGAAAAGAATGGAAATCTTCTTACATTATATTCTGTCTATATGTAGTTGTTATCTACACTTATTTTATAGGAAAATTCTAAATTTTTCACTACATGGTCTAAGGTAGAGAATGTACCTCTCTTCTAGAAGGACTCTATAATGACAATATTGTTTGTGGTCCTGACAGATATCTTCAGTCTGTTGTGCCAGTTTGATTTTGTCATTTCAATTTATTGAATGGTTGTTCATGAGACTAAGGATTAAAAATTATTTTAAAAAAACTTTCTATAATTGTGTTTTTGTTCTTGAGTTAATTTAATGCAAATTACCAGTTGACATATGTGTAATATTCCAAGCAAAATGATTTAATTAATTTGACTACTTGGGAAAATGTGCACACAGAAAAAAAGTCCACAAGGTCATGTGCATCTGCTAATATGCTTTTTAATGTAGCAAAAAGTTATAATAGATTATGCTTCGAACATCATTCATTGAGTAGCCGGGAGATAAGAACCTTAGTTCAAAAAATGTAAAATGTACAAGTGTCACGGAACACTCATTCAGCAGTTATGCTTGGCATCTGTCACTGTCTCTGCGGTCTAAAAGTGTTAGAGAGTGTTATCCCCATGGCTGATCTCTAATGTCTTGCTTCTGCACTGGTGGAGCTCAGCACTCTCCTTGTTTTTCGCTGGAGCTGCTCTCACCATGCTGTCGCTTTTAATTTCTCTGGCTGGCTCTGATTTCTCCTAGTTACATGAATCTCCATCTGCTTCCTTTCCTGGTGGCAAAGCAGTCCTGCCTCTATGCTTGCATTTCACCATCGTGTTTCCAGTTTCGCTGTTGTATTTTAACTGTATTTTAAATGTGTAACAAAGTTGATTGAAAACTGAAGAAATGTCTAGTACTTGTTTAGATTGTTCCCCCCGCGGGGAAGAGTTAGTCTTTGCCACCAACTAAACTGTTTTTAACTGAGGTTCAGACATTCCTTGCAATATGTTTCCAGTAACCAAAATGGAAACTCTAAGCAAACTGTTTCCTGTGTTTAGCCTCTTCATTTAGAGCCAGCTGGTAGAGATGCTTATCTAACATAAATCTTGACTTTGCTTCTTAAACCCTGTACATGAGTTGTGAATTCTTTGTTGCCTTTGTTGAGTGTTTAGCTATAGCTCTTGTTGATACAGCAAAAGGGGCAATGATTTGGATTAAGAGAATATAATCTTCTATTTCTAGTTCATTTAGGAGCTATATGACCTGAGAGAAAACCCCTACTTATCTCTATTCTAACCCTACCCTACTTCTTTTTTGGTGTAAAAAATCAAATTCTAAGGGAAAATATTGAAATTTCTAAATTTTTCAGTGGCTAGTAATGGTTAATGAAATATGACAAAGTAAATAATTTTTCCTTAGCAGGTATGTGCAACCAATAGACCAAAAATAGTATGCGTTCCAGCATAACATATTTGTAGAAGACAACATCAGGTCACAATGATAAGTGGTTGGCTTCCCATATAACAGACATGCTATCAAAACTCAAAAAATGCCCTCAATTTGTTTAACATTTTAGTCAGATAGTACATTTTCCCCATTATTAAAACTTATTTGATTGGAGATAAATTAATACTACTTCTATGATTCATTTTGTTTTTATACTACAGTTCAATACATGGGTCCAGTTTTATAATGTTCCACTTAAAAAGTATCTATTAATTCAACATTTTACTTTGTTACTAGCTTTCGTGTCTTTTCACACTTTCATTTTAAACTTCTCTCTGTTACAAGCATAAAGCAAGTTTACAGATCACTATTTTATCAACTGATCTCTTCACGGTTCTGTTGACATAGCATAGCAAAGTTAATCATTGTGCTGTGTACATTGTATTGTGTTCATCTTATATCTTTGGCTCATTTGCTATACCACATAGCAAAGCAGTGATTTCTAATCATGCAATGTCTACTTTTTATTGTTCATTACATTTCTGAGTAATCCTGAAAGAGAAAACATATTTAATTAATTGAACATATTTAACCATGCAAATTAGCAACACTTCTATTAAACTTTCAATGTCGCTCAACAATTTTACTTTGTTGCTTCATTTTCTACTTTTTACAACAAATAATAAGTCCCTTTTATCTACCATAAAACTTTCAATATCTCTTCTCCTTACCTTTTCATTCTGAACAAATGATTCCACTGGCCATTTCACAAGATCAAAATAAAATAAAACCTATTAGATAAGTAAGAATCATTTCAATACATGTTATGATAAATATCTATCAACATTTGCAATTATTTTTCTCTTTTCTGTTTCTTTCTGTTAACAAAGAAGGATTGAAAATTTTTATGTGGCTTGCCGAAGGCCAATATTTAAGCTCTAATAATGATTATTTTTATCTGACAACTTGACTAAGCTGAATGATGCCTGGATAACTTGCAAAACATTTATTTTTGGGCATATCTTTCATGACTTTTTGGTACAGAATCCTATTCTAATCTGCTGAATTGAGTTAAGCTCATCATTACTTTGTGCCCCCAAAAGATGAACTTGGTTCTGTAATTTAAACTGTATTTAAGCTAAATACTTAGAATCTAGTGCCTTTAGACTTGGTAGGGACTGATCATCAGTCTGTTGTTTTTGGACCCTTCATTTATGAACTGTAAACCCTCTTAGGTCTCCTGCCTCAAACAGCCATATCCTGGGTCTGGCTTCTCAGTTTCAATAATCATGTAGTCAGTAAATCTCCCGCAGAGCTAGAGAGGTGGCTCAGGGCTTGAGTGCACTTACTGCTATTGCAGATAAGTATGGTTCCCAAAACCCGTGCCAGACAGCTCATAACCGTCTGTACTTGCTCCATTAAACTCAAAACCCTCTTTAAGTATCTGAAGCAAACTGCTGCACATTCACATAAACACACACACACACATACACACAAATGGTCTTTTTAAATAAAAATAAATCACTTGATATATTTTTGTGTTATTGTTATGCATATAATTCCCATTAATATAGTTCTTTTCTGGAAAAACCCATTTCCTTTCAGAAGAAATGTTTCAAATTCCATAGTAAGTCATTATGTTAGCAAACAAAACAAAACTTAGGTAAAAGTTATAGTTAACATTGTTCTATCCTCCAGTTTCCTCCAGCTTATAAAACAGTACAGTGTAGGAATTATCAATCATTGGATGAGTTGAGAAGTAATATAACTTTCATAAAGGAATGGGGAAATTATAATCTGTAAAATTTGGATTTGTGCATGGCACACATTTGCTGTGGTTGGTGATTTGATGTGGTGTGTAAGGAGGTCACTTTTCCTTGTCTGATGTTTTATGGGATCTAATACAGTATGATTTATTCCTTAACTTCTATGAAATTAATGAAAATATTATTTGTCTGGGAAATGAGTTTGTGTGCATTTATAATAGGATTTTCTTTGCCTGCAGCAGCAGCTGAGCCTGAAGTACAAATGCGCCACACAGAAAAACAAAACTGTAATTCCCTCTGCTGTTCCTTTTCTTTCTTTTTGCTTTGTTGTTCACGTTCTTCATCATTTTGAAGGGGAAGGAATTGTGTTTACTTCAGTATGATGCAGGCACAAATAATACATACTGTGCGAAAAAATGCACCAAGATGCCAATTACTCTTGATATCATTATGTAAACTTTCCCCACCACTTATGTTTATTGAATACTCTGAATTACAGTGGAGAAAATAACCTATTATCAGGTCACCTGAAAATCAGTTTTAGCAGTTCAAAAGAAAGTCAGATTCTTACTCTAGTGGACAGTTATAGTGTGATAACGGGCTCTCAGAATCAGGTTTGAGGAATGCTTCCTGAAATTGGCTTTCTTCCACACTCAAGATTAACGCTTGTTCCATAGTCATTCTATCAATAACATCTTTTCTCTGTGTAGAAAAGGGAATATGAACATGTATTTACAATGGTAAAAGACATTGTTAACAATTAATGTGTCATATTTTTAATTATTCAATATTAATTATAACTGTTCTATACTGCTACATTGTAATTCCTTCAAAATCATTGTATACCCTTGCTTTCTGGGTTCTCCTGGGATTTGAAATGAAGGTTAGTAGGTTTGCTTCTTGGACTTATTTCTATACTGATTTCATCCATTTTAGTTTTGGTATATGACCTCAAGTAAATTTGCATCCTCTTACTTTTTATCATTTCTCAAAGAAGTATTCTTACTTAAACTCTTACAAAGTATACGTTTGCAGATTCTTCTTCCTTACAGAAAGAGCTCTATATTTAAATTAAAAATCTTTGACTTTGAATACTAGATTGGCTATTTAGTTCTATAAGGACTTTATTTAATTCAGGTATGGTTGAGGGTGATATTTGTAGAATGGAACCTATCTTTCATGGAAATCTACTTAACAATGTAGTGGAAGAATACTGGTTTCTGGCATAATATTTCAAAAAGTAAAGCATATAAGATGGATGAAATCCTATTGTCAAAGTTAACTAGCAGAGATATTCTTATGCATATGTACTAATCTTACCAAAAATAAAAGGGGTACATTTAAAATATTTATTTTATGTATATGAGTGTTTTGCTTGAATGAGTGTATGTTAAACACTTGCGTGCCTGGTGCCTTCACAGTTCAGAAGAAGGTAGTAGATCTCCCTGGAACTGGAGTTATGAATGGTTGCCAGTTACCATATGGTTACCAAAAACCAAAACCTGGTCAGTTCTCTGTAAGAACAAGTATTTGTAGCCTCTGAATCATATTTCCAGCCCAAATTGGACCATTTTAAATAAAGTATACTCAGAGATTTTCTTTCAAATCAAAACTAGAACATTCATGGCCCCAGAATTTGTCAGCTAGAGCTAAGGGGCACAAGTGTTAAAGTACTTGCATAGGGCACGCCTTTAATCCCAGCGCTTGAGAGGCAGAGACAGGCGGATCTCTGTGAGTTCGAGGCCAGCCTGGTCTACAAGAGCTAGTTCCAGGACAGACTCCAAAGCCACAGAGAAACCCTGTCTCAAAAAACAAACAAACAAAAAAAGTACTTGCATAGGATAACAATTTACAGGAAAGAGAAGGCATATGTTTGGGCTAGGCAAGTGTGATAGAGAATCAGAGTAGAAGTGTGATAGAGAACCAGAGTAGATTAGCTTACAGTGGGCACATGTTTAGTTTTTGTTTTTTTTTTTTGTTGTTTTGTTTTGTTTTGTTTTGTTTTGTTTTGTTTTGGTTTGGTTTTGGAATTGGTTTTTCGAGACAGGGTTTCTGTGTTAGCTTTTCTGCCTGTCCTGGCACTAGCTCTTGTAGACCAGGCTGGCCTCGAACTCCCAGAGATCCGCCTGTCTCTGCCTCCCGAGTGCTGGGATTAAAGGCGTGAGCCACCACTGCCCGGCATGTTTAGTTTTTGAAAGAACACTAACTACCTAAGAGAACAGATATGAATGATTGTATCATGATAGAGAAGAGAAAAGAATCAGAACTGGAATGGAGATACCCACGACAAAGGACTTATATTGAGTATGAGAAAGAAAGTTCACTTACGGCTGAGAGAGGTGGAAGAGCTAACAATTGTGCCTTGAACCCCCCTTTCCTCTCATCTCTATGTTATCTCAGTCCTTAGTTTGGGAAAACATAAAGAAGAAGCCCACGTGACCCACGTCTAGGTTCTATTTTTTCTGTTGCTAAAATAACTTTGCGGACAAAATAAAATAAAAAGTCAAACACTTTTGTTCTACCCCACAGTTCAAAAGCTCAAAGGCATCATGGTTGCAAAGATGATGTGGCCATAAATTGACTCTGCTCTTGATATTACAGAACAATGAGAGAATGCTGCTGCTCTGCTAATCCAACTCTCCATATACACAGTCCGTGGTCCTAGCCAGAGAATGGCTTCACACACACACACACACACACACACACACACACCACACACACACACACACACCCCACACACACCACACACAACACACACACACACACACACACACACACACACACACACACACCACACACACACCACACACACACCCCACACACACACACACACACACACACACACACACACACACACACTGAGTAGTTCCTATTTCAATTTATTCAGTCACATAATCCACTAAAGGCACTGACAGAGGCCAATCCCCCATATGGTTCTGGATTCTAGTAAGTTGACACAACACTAATCTTCACACCTTCATTCCTGCTTGGGGCTATTGTCAAAAAAAAAAAAAAAGCTAATTTTCTCCGGTGTATTGCTTATTCTTGTCTTTTTTGTATTTTATTTATTTATTTTCTTTCTTTATTTCTTTATATATTTTTAAAAGAGAACAACCTCATTTTTTATTATACATACCAATGCACGTTCTCATTCTCTCCCCTCCTCCCATCCCCTCCACATACCCTCCCGTTCCACCCCCATCCAATCCTCAGAGAGGGTAAGGCACATTGCTTTGGGGAAGTCCAAGTCCCTCCCTATTATTTTTAGGCTGAGCAAGGTATCCATGCAAAGTAAGTAGGTTATCAAAAAGGCAGAATATGTAGTAGGGATATATCCTGGTACCACTGCCAGTGGCCAGGCTGTCTGCCCCAGCCATGCAACTGTAAACCACATTCAGAAGGAATAGTTTGGTCCTATGCTTATTTTAATAATAACTTATAGTCTTTTCATATGCCTCTACTCCATACATAGAGTGATAATATGAGATACAGATATAACACATAACATTGTTGAGATATACAGATATGTATATGCAACATATTTTAAACTCTTCTCAGTATTCATTTCCACTGACCTATATATTCTGTCAAATTGCACATTTTCATGGCTGCAATATTAAAATAAAACTGATAGAAATCAAGAGGTTAATATTAGTATTTTATACTTCCTATATGCAAACTTCATGGAATTTTTTCCACTGAGAAACTGTCAAGTATTGTTCAGATATTTAGAAATATACTACAATCAAATTTAAAATAGCCTCCTTATTCACCCATATATTCACCACTAATGCAGTTATTAGAGGCACATATTGCTCTTTCTCATCAATGGAAAAGAACAGCCCCATTTGTGCTCACTTCCCATCCTGTCATGATTATGAAAAAAATTGAGAAATGGACACTATTAAAATTATCTTATTATGAATAGCCACAATATTGTCTCTGCATTTAATTGAGAATAAATTATTTGTGCACAGCAAAAGTTATTAAGCACTCATTCTACTGTAACAGATGACACTCATATTTTATTTAGTATCTATTTACTAAAATTATTTTTAAATCTATGATGTGCCCAGCCCTATTCTGAAGAATTATAGCGGACAAAAACAGTTAAAGTTCCTACTAACAATTAGGGATGGTGGTGATACTTCAGGGGGTGTTAGTGTGTTAAGATTCTAAAATTCATATTGAATAACCATTAGCATATATCTCAGTGGCATGACAAACTTTCCTGCATCAGTGTGTTTAGTTTCATATCTGGTCTACCTACATCCTCTTGTACTGTGTTTCCTCAGTCACTAAGTTGGTTTGTAGGAGAGGACTACTGGTTGATCACAGCCTTGCATAAGAGAAGTTCTAGCCCTTCATCATACAACAGATTTTCCCTGATGTCATGTTTCAAGATTTCAACAGCAACACAAGTGTAAAGACCAATGATTAATGTCTCTATATGTTTTCATCCTATGTTTATCATCATAGTAATGGACAAAGCCAACCAAAAAATTGATGTGCCCATGATTACCCTATAGCATGGACAGACGGCAATGTGAACAAATGAAAAATTCTTAATTTAGCTCTGTGTGATAAATGATGAGTTAATCACAGATACATTTACAACTACCTTCTATCAAAGAGGAACAAACATTCAGGAGTAATGACCCACTGAAGATTTTAACCTGGCTTAGAATGAAGTTGAATAATTTAATTCAATCTTTTGGACTATCTGCTTTTGTATTTGTCTACATAGATTCTCACGATTTTACAAGAGAAGAGAGAAATGGAATAAGGTACAGTTTTATCTAAAGAAACAAGTGTGTGCTCAAAGAATACTGAGGACATTGCTTAATTTCAAGAAGATAAATTGATACATATAGAAGTGTATAATCAATACACTTTATGTTGGTTTATAATTAGTTATGAACAAATAACCAGATATTTTCTGCTATGTTGTAAATTAGCCCCAGCTACATTCTCATAAATGAACCATGAATCAATTCTCTTTTCAAACAAAATATTTAAGGAATGACAAGATGGAAACTCTTCTATTTCTCAGCTTGTCAGTAATATCAACAAGCAGACAGTACAGGTGATACAATCACAGCCTATTATAAATGTCACAGACATTTTCCTTTATATTTCACTATTATTTTAAAAGTTTTTCAGATATCAATTATATATGTAACAAAAAACAGAAAGAACTTATTCTTTATGTTGAGTGGAAAGATCTCATAACCTTCATGTCTGTAACAATCAGTAACAAATACTATCTTCTTATTAATTCACTGATAAGAATATTTCCATCTTTCTCAGTAATGGGTAAGAAATAATAATGACAAATGTAAATACAGAGTGCTTTTACTCACACTTCCAGAACATCCATAAAGATGGCAACAATGTAGTTAAAATGGAAAACTTTTGGTGTGGTTCTCATAATCACTAAAATAAAGCATACATATTTCTCCAAAAAAGCAATGCTGGAAAATTCTTATAAGATATTAGCATTTGATCTTCCTCACTTGCTTGATAAATCACTTTAATAGTCAACTTATGGTAATAGATTACCTGGGGATATTCTAAATTTCTCATCCATTGTTTATATGCCACCTTATAAACTATATTCAAAAGTATTTTATTGAATACAGGCAAAAATAAAAGAATTACAAAATTCCATATTTGAGGTTCTTTTAAAGGTGATGTATGTTCCTATAAAAAATGTCAAGCATTAAGTGTGTTAGCAGTAATAAATACATGAACACAGTGCCAATCGATCTTCTTGTATAAAAATATTATATAAATGGAACTATTCTGTTAAATAAATTATGTAACAGCCATATATACAATGAAATTTTGTGATGTCTGTGCCATTAATCTTGTAGAATATACAATAGTACATTCTAAGTGATTATTAATCAAGATGACCTAGTATTTATAAAGTAACATGTGTCATTGAAAAGGTATTGAAAAGAGAAAACAAATACTAACATTTAAGGTTGGTGTGGTGGTTCAGTACCTAAGGGCAAACATTGCTGTGGCATAGGACAAAGTCTTTATCCCTAGAACACACATCGGATATTTTACAATTACTTAATTTTGAGGATTCTGAGACCCTCCACCACCCTATGTAAGCATCTGCACACATATGGTCCACATAAAAGCAAACAAGAAAATACAGGCACATGAAAAATAGATAGGTTTTAAAAGCATTAATTTGAAAATTTAAAGACTTAGGTATACATTCAAGTAATGATATAAACCTAAAGAATATTAGGTCATATGATCAAAAATAATCATCTTCCTTCCTCAAAGTGGAAGTTTTCTTACATGTAAATTGGAGATATTAAATTAAGCACTCTAGACACCTTCTGATTTATCTTTCAATATCTCTGATTTTCTTCTATATTGAGACATCAAGGACATGTTGTAAAAGCTATCATGGAAATAGTATGGTGAAATTTTAATATAACTATAAACAAACATAGAAACACTTGCAAAATCATGGTTATTGGAGAAAAATATACATACACAGATTTACTAAACCAACATAATACATTTCTCCTGATAGCCACAAGTAATTTTAGTCTTTATCCAGCATTGGTAAAACTCTCTGCAACAAACAAGCAAGCATAATCCTTAATGAAAACCTATAAACACCTGGCTTATACTCATAGATGAATGTAGTTTTCATACCTCATCAAGGGAACATGTCTTTTCAACAATGAAGACTACTACAGAAAAACATAACAATCAAAATGAAGAGTTGTATAGCTTTATGCAGTGGATACATCACACAAACACATTCATGCCTAAGGGTCAGAAAACATTGCTGTAGAAAAAGGGAAAGATTGTAAGAGTCAGAGGGTTAGAGAATGTGATGTGATATTGTGACTCCTACTAACACCAGAAGCTCTACCTGCAATTTCTCACAAATATTATTGTCATACTACAACTGAACAAGGATGATGGAAGAAGAATGGCAATGAATAACAGACCAAAGTAGACAGGAAAATCTCATGAGTCTTCAGCTATAAATAATTTATTGAAGAGATGGTCCTCCCCAGAAAAGAGCATACCAACTGTTTGTCCAATGTCAAAATATGGGTCATACTTGTATGTATGAATGTGTGTGTGTGTGTGTGTGTGTGTGTGTGTGTGTGTGTGTGTATAAAAGAACAGTATATGGAGCTGTTTATAACTCTTTCATCCTTCTCTCTTGAAATAAAAAGGTTTGTAACTTATTTTGATTTTTTCAAGGTATACAATTAAAATAATTTGGACTTTTAAAGAGATGTTGAACTTTTAAATAAGCATAGTTTTTTAAAGACTTTGATGTATTTAAAGATAAAAGAAAGTGTCCTCAGGAAAAGAGTGTAGGATGCTGACCCTGAATACATTCATTCTCTCTACTATCTGCTTGCAATTTGATAATTCCAAGATGATTCAGTACATGAATAATTTGTGCCACAGAGTAGTGTTGTGGATTTTCTCTATTTTTTCTAGTCTGTTGGTGTTCCATGTGCTATTTCATTTACATGAGGCAAAACAGACACCTTTCTCCAGAAAATATGACACAATGGATACTATCCACATATAGACGAACACATTCTACTTTATGCTTAGTTTCAGTCTCTTTGTGTATTAATTTGTTTCTCTCTAGCCTCTCATCTCCCCTGTAACATCTATAATCTACAGAGAAAGAGACTCCATCAACAAAGAAGCTGCTTAACTTTGGATTAGAAATCCCAGTGTTCCCAACAATTTGAGTTTCTTCCATACCTCCTAAAGAAGTTCTGGCCTCATTGAGTTGGATGAAGATCTGTATCTAAAGTAGCAGTGCTTTACAAATAACTCAGCTGCCATTTCTATCATATTGTGTATGTGAGTAATTGAACCTACTATCAACCCGCAAGGAGCAGTTACTCTATTTTATGATTATACTTTTTGGTATCAACCTTATACTTCTATAAGATAAAAACATCATTTTGGTTGCAATTAGTTTTAAACATTAATGGAAAAAGAATATTACATATCATCTGCCTACAGTATTGACTTCATGAGCAACTTGGATGTCTCACTGAGGAGAGCTAGAGAACTATTTCCTGTGATCTTTTGCTATGAGTATCTTAGCTCTTCCTTTGAGAAAACTTAAACATGACACTCCATTAACATAGTTGACTCAAAAAAGACAATTATAAACAGAAATTTACTTCTCATTATAAAACTCAGTAATTGTATAATTATGACAAATTTTTTTCAGCAGTTGAAGAAAAGCTTTTCTTAGGAGTTGGGACACATATACAGAAAGCACACAGGAATGAAGATTTTCTACAAGCAGAACGCAGGAAGTCAAAATTCAGTTTCTTCATGAAGGCCAGAAGTGTTTAAAGTTTCTAAGGATTCTTCCTCCTATGATCTAAAGTTGGTCAAGTGAAGAAAGGATGGCTGATTAGCCCAGAAGTGTTGTAAAAGTGTATTCTTATTGGTCTTTGAACTTGAGCCAATTCATCTGTAGAAAAACCACTATCAGTAGTAATCAGTCCACAAGATATGTAAATTTTAACTGCCAGGTTTTTGTCTTAAGTAAGGAAAGTGAGGAAAAAGTTATATATCTTGGAAGTTTACATATTAGTCCCCTAGTCATTGCCCCTCCCTATCCTGTCTTTGAGTCCATATAACTCCTATACCTCCTTCCCTACTATTAGAGGTCACCCTAACTTGTGTTAAGGGTTTTGGGGTGCAAAGCATTCTAACTGCTTCACATTGATAAAAATGGTGAAGCAAAGCAACATGAAAAGTGTCTCAAAGGAGGGTTGATTAAAAGGAACAACATAACATTTAACTCATAAACCTTAAGGCAAAGACCAAGAATATGTAAGGCAGCGCAGTGATGACATTGATTATTCTTACAGCATTATAGGTGGGTGAGGCAGCATCATGACAGATTTTCAAATGTATGATGTACCTCTTCAAATGTTTGTTCTAAAAACACATAATTGAAAGATTAGTTGAAGAACCGAGTTCTTTTTCACCATACAAAGTGATGCATAAGAGTTCTATATATTCCAATGTCTTCAGAATAGTTTGTTGGAAACCCAATTTTGTTCATCTGGCAACACATGTGGAACCATCTCTGATAATCTCCTTGTCATAGTCAGTCATTCTAACATGCTGGTGGAAATACAAGGCTCGATTCACAGCAGGAATTCAGAGAAACAATAAGGTGCTGCCTTAAGCCTTCAAATTTGATTCATTTGGGGAAAAGGACAACACAGAGACAGAGGGGGAGAGAGAGAGAGAGAGAGAGAGAGAGAGAGAGAGAGAGAGAGAGAGAGAGAAAGAGAGAGAAGTAGAAACACACTTTATGTAACAAGAATATTATCATACTTTAACCTGATTCCTGATAAGAATGTAAATTCTTGGAGTGTCTGGGACCATATCTAAATTTGTTTTAATGAGGTGATCCCTGGTATGTCACTAGTTAAAGGAGTAGGATGACAATGATGATTTTACCAACTAGGTGACAAGAAATTTCTGACCTTTATGTAGATAAGGACTTGGAAACTGTCTTTCAGTTAGTCAGTTATATTTAGATGCTAACTAAAAGTAAACCAAGAAAAGCATTGAGTTTTCTCTGCCCCCACATTGCAAAACGCTTATATGATTTGTTTGGGGTAGGATTAACTTTGTAGAATGTAAACAGAAAACCAGGACTAGATAGTATTATGAGGAATTTCTTCCAATCTTTAGAAAATTCCCTGCCTAGAATTTCCTAAGGCTTGCATATGTTCATTTGTTAAAATTTAATTCAAAGCTTATAGTAGGGCCTTGATTGAGATCATTTCTATGTCTGCTCATTATCTTAATCTACATGAAGTTCAGAAGTAATCACATACCTGAGAGTTGTTGTTTCACATGTGTCTAGTAAGAATAATAAAGGGTATTTTATGCTAGAGATATTTTTAAGAATAAAATAAGTCAAAATTTGTAGCATCATCTAAGTTTGTCAATTATATATACTCAAATACTTTTAACATATAATTCATCTGTTGTAGGAGCTGCGGGCCTGCTTTTCATCCCGCCCGGCTCCCTCACGGCTAGCTTTACACCAGAAATACCAACACACAAACTGTATTCATTTAAACACTGCTTGGCCCATTATATCTAGCCTCTTCTAGGCTAACTCTCGCACCTGGACTAGCCCATTTCTAATAATGTGTGTAGCACCCCAAGGTGCACTTACCGGGAAGATTCTAGCCTACATCCAATCTGGGTCGGAGCTTCATCCTGTGTGCCACAGAGAGCAGAGCTATAAAGTCTGAGCTCACTTCCTCTTCCTCCCAGCATTCTGTTCTGTTTACTCCACCCACCTATGTTCTAACCAATAAAATGGGCCAAGGCAGTTTCTTTATTAACCAATGACCTTCCTCCATCATTCATCCTCATCTTCAAATCTGGTTTGAATTTTTCTTGAATATGTCTTACCAATTACCAAATAAATCTTTAATTTTCATAATTCTCATTCATAATTTTCTAAAACATTAGAACACAAGTGGTTATAGCTTTTGATTTGTTTTTGGTTTTATTTATTAACATATATCTCTGTGATTGTGTTTATCTTCATGTGTGTACATTTGACTGTAGAGACCAGAATAAGACATCAGATCCCCTAGCATTTGAGCCTACCGGCAATCTGGGAAATGGATTCCAATCTTCTGGAGGAGAAGCAATTGCTTTTAACTGCTAAGTCATCTCCCAGCTTGTACTAGTTCATTGACTTTATTTTTCCACAGTGTTTATAGTATGTGGCAAATTACTTTGCTATTCCTAATTTATTTACTTCTGATTTAATAATTATTGTGTTTGTTTATGTTCTATGATGAACACAAAGAAACATTTGAGGAGTTAACAAGAGGTTAAAACTCAGGTAAAACTAACATTTTGTAGTTAGTACACACTATTATTTGATTTTCAACTGATTTTAAATTATAAGAGATATCATAAATTAGCATGTAAAATGGATTAATAGTGTTTAATGGATATAAACAATTGGAAGACAGATTAAAGACAGAACTAGTATGCCATTAAAAAAACTAGAAACTCAACAACATATTTGTGAGACAGATTTATATTATTAATGTCTCAGCTTAATTTCTTTTTTCTTAGTCTCATATAGTATAGTTTGAGATCCTCTTGATGAAGACAGCATCCACGGGACTCACTGAATACAGAAATGTAGTTCGTGACTATCTTCAGTCTTCTGCCATATGCACTCATATTTACAGTATTGGAAGATATTATGCATACTACCAGAGGAGAACAGTAGACACCAACTCTGCTACAAAACCTTAAATTTATAATGGTGACTTGCCTGCTTGATCAGTTGGTGCAATTTTGGCACAAACATTGTGGGAATAACCAACCATTTTTTGGTTTTATTTATGGCCCACTCTATGATATGGAGACCCTGTCTAACACTGCTTGGGTAGCCAAGAACATGATACTAGATGAGAAAAACAAAATACAATTGCTATAGGAACACAGCAATTAAATGAATCCTAATGACATTTTGTTATACTTATTAACTTTCTCAGTCATCATGAGAGAAGTTTCCTACTGCAGTACATAAGAACAAATACAGAGACCTACAGCCAAATAATGTGTCAATATCCAGTAGACCTTGGAACACTCAGTATTAAATGGGATGTCACCTAGAAATCCTTCCTCTCAGGGCTCAGAGAGCTTTTTAGAAGAGGTTTCAAAAATGTTGCAAGAGCCAGTGGGGTTGGAAGAAATCAAGGAAACAAGGCCTCCTGGATATGGCAGGGCTGATGCAAACATGAGACTGTGACAGCAAGCACAGGGCCTACTCAAGTCTAAGTCGGACTGTGTCCCAGCATTGAGACTGGGAGTAGACACAGATTTCCACCCTTAATCCATAAGTATTCACCAATTTGCAACCAATCACACAGAAAGAATAAGTTTCTTTAAAGGAGTTTCACTGGGTATGAAAGCCACAAGTAAGGTCAAACTCTAAGTTTAGTAGTAGATACCAACATAAAATTAACTCAGTATCTTTTGAGGTTTTTTGATTCATAATTCTTTGTCTGGGCTTTTTCTAACCTTAACGATTCCTGGTTTATATATTATGATTTATATTTCATGTTTTTATGGAATGTTTATTTGAGCAAATAAACATTTGTGATTGTCTATATTTCTTGTGTTTTCCCCTCAGGGTCTATTTTTTCTATTGTCTTACTCTGGTTTTTCATTTTATTTTGCTTTGTTTGCACATTTGTTTTATTTCCTTCTATCGAGAGTAGGAAAGGCATGTTGAAGCTGGTAAGTTGGTGAAGATCTGGAAAGAGCTGGAGGGGAAAATGTGATCTGAATATATTACATATAAATTTATTTTCAGTTGAAAAACAAAAAAAAAATGATGGAGCCTTCATGAGGGAACTTGTTAATCAAACTGAAGAATCCAAGTTTCATTTTGCTTTTTACTGAAACTGCTATTGCCACAGACTTGTAGGAACACACTCATTACTTCTGGATAAAGATTTGGAATTTGAATTACATGCATGTTTTTATCATGTCCCTGCAAAAGTACAGTTAATAATCTATGAATTTAGGAATGTATAAATTGATCTTATTTTTGAGGAAGAAAATAAATAAATATGTTGTTTTATAATGAAGACGAGGAGAAAAGAAAGTTGTATATATGCTTCTGTTGTTATAATGTGCTTCTCAGGTTTCAGGTTCAGGAGGAAAAATCTTTAACAATTCATAATTCTGTTGCAACAGAAAAGTACAGAAGCTGGAAGTTGCCACTAATCTTTAGCATCAAAATGTTAAGTAGCTTATTAACCATAGTAATGGGTCAAACAATTCAGAAACACATTTGCAAGGCAAACAGGGAACTGCTCTTCCGTGTTGTGCTTTTTCCAAAACCACAGGTTAATAAAGAGGAGCACATCTATTATAATCTGAAAGGCCAAGGGCTACACTCGACACAGCTGTCACATTTAGACACTAGGATGATTCTATTAATACCATCTTTGCATTAACAAATTATCTTATTAGTAATCTGTTTATATGTGATGCTCTCTGAAATAAGAGAGACAAGTGGATGAACTCTTAAAATAAAGGTATTTCAGGTGTCATTGTGAGACCACTATGATGCACACTCTATTGTCACAGAAATATTCAGACACTTCTAAGAGATGATTTAAGCAAGCTGTAACATAATAGGCTAAAATGAAATAAACAGGCTTAGATATATATTTCAAGTTTATTATTTACTTATGGAAATAGTTGAGATCTGGTTTTGGCAATTTAAAGAAGAAATAATAATAATTTTGTTATGCTGGAATATTGTTTTAAAGTACTAATTAGTAATATCTGTCAAATGATTCTGAAAACTATTATAATACCAGAACAATTTTCTTTTTCAAGGATGGTTATTGTTGAGGGTAAAATTATTTCTTTCCCTGAGGCTCAGATAAGTCTTTAAAAATTAGTGGACTCAGATGAGAATAGAAAGGGCTAACAACAAGGGTATAATCATATTTATCCGCATTTAAGAAAGATATCACATCATACCCCTTGGTTCTTTGTTGTTCTGCATATGTGTAAACATAATGAAACTTAGAATTCATAAAAATTATTGAGTTTGTTTAGAATTTGAAAGACTGAAAGCTATATGTATGCTTTTATAATGTCAATCTTTATTTAGAGAAATAATTTACTAATATAAATTTATTACTAATAATCTAGAAATAGGTTTAATATTCATGATCCTGCATTCATTACTTTTTATTTGTAAAAACAACATTGTCAATAGCCTCTCTCTCAGAAGGGATGGGAAGCTAGCTTATAAGCAAGGATGTTTCCTTAGGGACTACATGGAGCAATGAATTTGGATCTCTATATTTTTTTCTTCTAAATTAAATGTATTAGATTACATATGATTGCACTTCATTACAAGACCATAAAAAGCAATATACTCCATAAATGTTGACATAATGAAGGACCTAAATTATATTTCTACTTTGATGAAGGAAACCATTACAACACAGAGGAAAATTAAATCTTCTAAGAAAACAAAGGTATTTAGAGCCACAGCAGAACTTCCTTTGAATGAAGCAGTGGGTATAAATATGCTTATATATCAGTAATAATAAGTAAGAATATTTAATTTAAAATAGATACATTAAAGCATATTTGTATTGAATGTAATTATTAAAATAACTTTTATAAAACTGCATTATCTTTTAATATCTTTAACAGAGTTTATTCAATTGCTTCAAATATCAATCAACTACACCCCTCCACTACTTCCTTCTATATTGATTGTGGTTCATACCCTACGTATGCATATACATACAAACATGGATAAGAGTGTATGTATATATTTATGTATGTATATATTCATATACATGTATGCATTTTAAATTTCACAAATCAAATATGGTAGTAAAACTCTGTTGAGACTAAGATTAAGAAGGGAAATATGAATTTTAGGTTATATAAAATTTCAATAATATCAATGAATTATAAAACAAAGACTGTGGATTTATTTTTGATGTATGGAGGTAAGGTTTGCTGTACTGATAAAGCATGGTATCAGTTTTTTTATCAATTCAGTTATGATTATAGAAGACATGTCTACATCTATACAACCTGATACAGTTTTAATTCTCTGGTCTCGTTCGATGAGGATTGAATGTAAGCTTTATAACAACAAGGTCAGGCTCTGTTCTGCTTTAATTATTATCCATTATTTCTTATCTCTTGTTTCAATATGGATATAATTATAAAAAATTAGGAACTTCATATGTTGTTTAGCCTTATTAATTTTGTCAGAGTTCTCATTATTCCCAGAACACTTGTTTTTTGAAAGAAAAAATTCAAGTTCCTGAGTTTGTCCAGACAATTTTTTAGCTAAAGTAAAAAAAAAAAAAAACTAATATGTGTTGTTCAGTTTACAAAAGGAATACTAAGAATTGAAATATATTTTAAGTATTGAGAAAACCTCCTACTATTGCGATAAGTTAGCTGGTTATTTAATACTTGAAAATCACAAATATTCACACTATTCAGGATCATAAATTTACAGCAATGCACAATTTAATCAATATATAAAATTATGAAAAACTCAAAAAGCAAAACAATGATAATAAAATGTCTATGTCTAGATAACAATTTGGCATAACAAGTACGACTTATTTTTCTTAATTTTGAAAATAGATTTTTCTCTAATACAATATGTCTTGACCACTATTTTCCCTCCCTTCACTACTCCCAGGCCACTGCTTCTCCCCTCTTCCCTAGATCCATCACCTCCATTTCCATTCAGAAAAGTGCAGTCCTCTAAAAGGCAACAACGATACATGACAAAAGATGATACAATAATAAAAGGCAAAATCCTAGAGCTAGTAGTCTTTAAGTTACCCACCCCCTTGGGTGTGGCCTCTTATACTATATATTCCCATGTAAATTTTGTGTTGTCTCTCTCTTCTGGCTTCAGCAATTGGTTGCTTGTAACAGGACAAGCAGGCTGCTTATTGTCCCAGCTGCCTGGCTATCTAATACCCGAAATAATCACACAAAAACTGTATTCATTTAAACACTGCCTGGCCCATTAGCTCTAACTTCTTATTGACTAATTCTTCATCTTAATTTAATTCATTTCTATTAATCTGTGTATCGCCACATGGCTATGGCTTACTGGCAAGATTATAACCAGCATCTGTCTCAGGGAGGAAATCTATGGCATCTGCCACTCTACCCTTCTTCCCAGTGTTCAGTTCTGTCTACTCTACCTATTTAAGTTCTATGCCAAAGCAATTTCTTTATTCAACCAATAAAAGCAACATATAAACAGAAGGACCTCCTATACTATTGGTGTAGTTCGTGGTACACACCTTCAATCTCAACATTGGGTAGATAGAGGCAGACAGACCTCTGTGAGTTCATGGCATGGTGGTATCTGTCTTTAATCCCAGTGCATGGAGGCAGAGACAGAGAGACCTCTGCAAGTTCAAGGTATGGTGGCACACACATTTAATTCTAGAGATTGGGAGGCAGAGGCAGGTAGATCGCTGTGAGTTCAAAGATAACCTGGTCTACAGAGGGAGTTCCAGGACAGTCAAAGATATAGAGAGAACCTGTCTCAAAAAGTGAAAGTAAAAATAAAAGAAAAAGATGTTAAAGTAAAGCCACATAAAGATGGAAAATATACAGAGAATCTTGATACTGTATGTTATTATGCTCTCTTTGAATTGTTTGAATGCTGAGGAAGGAGCAAGAGCTGCTATAAGATATTTATTTCTAAATGATTCTGAATTAATCCAAGATAGGTATTTTGAAAATACCTTGACTTCAAAATTTAAATACAAAGGTATATTACTTTGGAGAAGAGGTTTTGCTTTAGTTTCCACAGGAAATGAGACGCTATAGATTTACTCTAAAGTAAGAAAAATCAGGTTCAATCAAGGAAGACCAACTGAGAAATTTCCGGTAGAAGCAGATGGCCCAAATGTCTGAGTTCTACATCCAAAATAGATTTAAGACTGTTGCCTGAGATGATCAAAGGACAGGGAAGATAATAGTTTACCAGTTAAGATAACCAGTTAGACAAGACACAATATGGGTTTGAAGTATGTTGCCACAAAGAAAGCAAATTAACTGGTTATATTCTTATTTTGCTTTAAAGGTTGAACTGACATAGCTTGCTGATGAAATGCTTGTGGTGAGAGATAAAAGATGTGTCTAAGGATACTGCTTTTCCTGTGAAGCAAAAAGCTTAACCTGTGCAATGAGGTCTACTGCTGGACAGGTCTAGAGGGTCTTCATCTTCTGTTGCTACCACAGCTTCTTCCTCCACCATCATCCGTTCATCTATCCACCTTCCTGAACCAATGTAACAGCCTCCAACTGCTACAACATAAAACTCTTCACTTTTCTGCTGAGCGCCTCTTCTCCAGATAGCAGCCCAAGTGACCTTTTTGAAAACAAAGCATGTCCAAACAAGAGACTAAAATTCAATGTTCTTGCTTTGAATTTCAAAGGCCTATCTGATCAGGTTTTCAGAGACTCTTTGACCTGTTTTATCCAGACGTCTTCATCTTCATTTACTGTACTTCAATTAAGATTCACAGTTTGCATTTTAAACATAATAAATGCATCCTGTCCTAAGGTATTTATTCTGTTATTATTGATGCTATGGGACAATCTTTCTTCTAAACATTTGTAAATTTTCTCAGTCACTTTATTAAGATTAATTCTCAATTACCTATCGATAAAATATATTTCTAAATTCTCAATCTCAATGTCTAGGTTTATTCTATTTATTTGGTTGACCATGTGCACCTTTGTTAAAATCTTCTGTTACTAAGTCTAAGAATACATTAAGACATAATATAATTTATGCTTGGTGTCTGTATTAGTACCTGTCATACAGTGCACATTCAAGGCATAGTGGTGAGGCAGAGAAGACAAAAATGGGTAAAAGATGGGTGGATATGATTTGCATTTTCTAGGGTTGTTCTACTTTTTGAAGCTTAAATGAGTTAAATAATAGTCTCCTAAGTGCCAGAAAGTTTATGCTGTCATAGTGTTGCTAGTACAATGAATTGGAGGAGAAAGATTCAATTACTGATATTTTTAAAAGCTTGACAAAAACAATTGAGTTCTGATGACATTCTGAAACAATTTATGATGTTCAAATATTGTTGTCTAGAAAATAATATATGAGTAAAGATAAATCCACAGCATACACGTTAAAGAATATTTATCTATTTTCTATATAGAAATGTGTGCTTCAAACATGCTATCAGTTTCTAGAAATGATTACAGAAAGTGAAAATCCTCCAGAACTTTTCCTACAGAGAAGATTTAATGAACATTTTGGGAAGCAAATCTGAAACCAGCAAGACTTATTAATTATAAACAATATTTAAAATGAGATTTCAATCATTTAATGAGAAGGGTACTTTAAAATCTGTACATTGAATCAGAATATTGATCATTATGGTCTGAGTTGCCTGAAAGTACCCAACAGTTCTGGCACTTACAGACTTACCAAGTATGTATGCATAACATAACAAGATGACTAAACTAGAACCTGGCCTGTCCAATCACTTGTTCAAAGCCAAAGAAAATTTAAAATATTAAATTGCCCAGCAAAAAGTATATTAATTATTAAATAGCTATATAATAAAGTGATATAAGACTTCTGTTTTAAAATATATTTTAAATTTAAGTGTATTCTAAGTTTTACAAATTATATAGATGAAATTGTAGTGACCACTAGGATATTTCAGAAACATCTCTCCTAATATTGATATGTGAAATAATTTCATTTTGACTGAGGTTTCTGTCCCATCCAGTCCTGTAGTTGTTCTGTCCCAAAGAAAAAACGCAGAGGTCGACATTCACTATAAACTGATTGGCCTAGTAGCTCAGGCTTCTTATTAACTTCTATACCTTATATTAGCCCATAATTCTTGTATGTGTTAGCCACATGGATTGGTACCCTTTTTTTGGCCAGGCAGTCTCATTTTGCTTGCTCTGTGTCTGGGTGATGACTGGAGACTGATCTTTTCCCAGAATTCTCCTGTTCTCATTACCCCACCTCTACTTCCTTCCTGGCTGCCCCAGCTATACTTCCTGCCTGGCTATTGGAAAACCAGCATTTTTAAAAATACAATTGACAGGGTATAGACCATTGTTCAACAGCACTTCTCCCCTCCTCTTTAAAAAAAAAAAAACACAGGAATTCTGAATCAAGTCTCCTTTGGTTGGCTTTTCTCCTGACCATTATCGATAACAACTTGTAATCAACATTATAAAAAAAAGACAAACATCCGTAACTCATTTTTTTTTGGGGGGGGGAATGTGGGAATAGTTTTCCAGGTAATTTCCTGTTAATTGGGGATGTGGATAATCTTATGGAGATCCAAAGAATATTTAGAATTATGATCAAGTCCTTACTGGGGTATCCTGTGAGACTTGATTATCTCAGAGAGCAGTCTTGAAACTGTTCTGGATGTAGAACTCAGAAGAAAATTCAACAGAGGTCTTGTGAAATGTTGGCTCATCTCAGCTATCCACTCCTATTGGGAATTTTTTTAGGGCGGGTTTTCCTTGATCAAACCTGATTTTTCTTGACTCAGAATGAATCTACAGCCTCTCCTTTCCTGTGGAAACAAAAGCAAAACATCTTCTCCAAAGTATATAACTTTTGACTTAAATTTTGAAGTTAGGGCATTTTTTTTAAACAAAAAATATATGTTGGATTAATCCAGCAGCATTCATAATCAAATATCTTCTAGCAGCTTTTGCTCCTGCCTCAGCCATTAAACAATTTAAGGCAACACAATAACATACACTATCCAGACTTTCTGTGTATTTTCCATCTTTATGAGGCTTTATTTTAGCCTCTATTTTTTTATTTTTATTTTTTGGCTTTTTGAGACAGGATTTCTTTGTGTATCTTGGCCTTCCTGGAACTCACTCCATAGATCAGGCTGTCTTTGAACTCACAGAGATCTGCCTGTCTCCACCTCCCAAGTGTTTGGATTAAAGGTGTGTGCCACCACACCTAACTATTCTCTTTTTTCTTTTAAGGACTTTATCCTTTCTTTTTCTCTCCCAAGTCTACTTATATTTTTAAATATACTGCAAACCACTTAGAGGTTTTGTCCATCTGAATCTATCTTTACTGTATATCTCTCCTTTTCTGACCACATGAGTCTTTAATTTGCTAAGCAATATGCCTAGGTTTAAAACAGTGACTTTGATGGCTGGATAAACCACATTCCTTAACTTTTTGAGAGTATAGCCTCATGGGAGAGGTATCGCCCTGGACCATGTTTATTGCTACAATTCTACAGCATTTCAAGGTCCCTGCCACCACCAGGAAGCGTGCCCTTCGCTACTCACAAACACCATTTAAGTGTTTTGTGGTGAGGCCTCTTAAAAGAGCTGTAAAGTTTTTGCTTCTAAAGCTGAGTCAGGAAGTCGCTCTTAAGTAAAGTGCATTTGCCTCTAGCAAAAAGAGCAAACCCGAGAAATTGCTGCTATGAAGAATCCATGCTTATCTCTCTTCTTTTCGGTATAGAATTACTTCCAAAGCTCTCTCAGGCTTTATGTTCATGTAGTTGTTCCACATTATTCGTTGATGGAGGTTTGTCCCATCTAGAGCATCTCACAGTCACTCAGTCCCAAAGAAAACACAAAGAGATCTACATTAATTATAAATTTATTGGCCTAGTAGTTCTGACTTCTTATTAACTCTTATACCTTGTATTAGCCCATAATTCTTGTGTGTGTTTAGGCACATGGCTTGGTACCTTTTTGGCGAGGCAGTTACATCTTGTTTGCTCTGTGTTTGGGTGACGACTGCAGGTTAACTTTTTCCCAGAATTCTCCTGTTCTCATTGTCCTGCCTCTACTTTCTTCCTGGTCACCCCACCTATACTTCCTGTCTGGCTACTGGCAAGTCAGCATTTTATTAAAATACAATTGACAGGTATATAATGACCATTGTCTCACAGCAATTTCAGATGATAATTGAACATAGGTATTATAGTGAATAGAAGACCTTTGACGTGAGGTGCTGTAAAAAGAGAAATGTGGTCCATTGGCTCCATCACTGAGCTTTGTAATCCTCCTAACTTATTAATTTTGTTATGACAATTATGACAGTAAAATTTCATTTATGAAATAAAGCTTGATTTACCTTTATTTAAGTTCTAGATTTAAAAGACTCTAAGCAATAGCAAACAAAACATGTGGTAAATCTCTAGTTAATAACATATTATAAGTGAAAGGGATACATCAATTAAGACAGGATTCAAATTGAACCTTTTTAGGATATAAGCAACTCTGTCTCACGTGGATATAAGTGGTATGTTTCACTCTCATAATGTTGGTTAATTCCAGCAACCTAGGAATGTATTTGATAATATATTTTATCATTTAAACAGACATTTGCACTTCAAGAGATATTGTCAGGCAGTGGTGTGACCTACGCACATTCAAATATTCTAGCCAATACAGATTGTACAACTAAGAACCCTGGGATTTACAATGCCTGTGGAAGTTTGTATCTGTCCTATTTTAAACACTATCATTTTCTAGCTGGGCATAGTAATGCAGAATTAGAATACTTGCACTTGAGAAGCAGAAATAGGGAGGTCAAGAGTTCAAAGCCAGACTTGACTGTGACTCATATAATGAATCAAGAAGTCTGTGCTATACAAGCTCCTACTCTTAAGAAACATGAGAAAGAGAGGAAGGGAAGAAGGAGGAAAGAAAGGAAGAAAGAAAGAAAGGAAAGAAGGAAGATAGAGAAGGAAAGAGAGAAAAGTAGGATAGAGGGAGAAGCAGAGGGAGGGAAGGAATGAGGCAGACAGCAGACATGCAAGCTATTTTAATAAGCAATCTCTCTCTCTCTCTCTCTCTCTCTCTCTCTCTCTCTCTCTCTCTCTCTCTCTCTTCCTGCCTCCCTTCCTCCTTCCTTTCCTGTTTTGATGTTAACTGATTGAACAGTTTGCTTGACTCAAATACCTATAGTCTTTCTACTATAAAACCATTCTCAAGGCAGAATTAAAATATATTTACCAAGCAATTCAAAAGTACATATAAAGCTGCATAAGCAGTATTTTTAAGGTTAATCAACTTCTCAACTCTCATTCACTATTTCAATTCATCATTTACTTCTTTACAAATCACAGCACACATAAGTGAAATGTTGTCTTAAGATTTTATCTAATGTCAAGAATTAAAAATTAAAATCTATGTTGCTGTTAGTTTCAAGTCATATTACTTAAAATTACCAGTTTATATTTGTTTGCATCATTAACCTTTAACATCCTTCAAATATACATTTTATTTATTTTTGTTCTATGCATTCTCTTTTGTATTTGGGTCAATGACATTAATACATGACCTTGTAGCAAATATTAGTTATACCATAGTTCATTCACTTTAAGCCATGATAGACTTCATTTTATTTAATAAGCACTGACAGTATCTTAATGTGCTTGTTCTTCTTGTGTCTCCTGACATTGGAATCAGCTTGTATCACTTGGCATGTGTCTCATTTCAAAATGAGGGCAGCAATTCAGCTGCTATTTATTTGTGCCAAATTCTAGCTAAACTATTTAATTCACACGATCTTGAGGAAATGGTAGCTTCGGGCTTTGTTTGTTCTTGTTCTTGTAAATCACAGGACAGGACAGGTTTTAGGGCACTGTTTGAATCAGTTCCCCAGGCTTCCTTGGACAAATGGGTGTCACTCAGAAATGCTAGCTATGATGACTTCTTGATTTCAGTCGCTCTTTTAGAGAGCTGCTAAAGTGACCTATGGCCTTTTGTGCAGCCGGTCTTAGGAAGATGGGAAATAGTAATTATAGTGTAATAAAGAACAGGAGAACTCTATTTAAATGGCAGAATTTGCATTTAAATGGAAATTTCAAAATGAAAACATGTAAAGGTTTGATAGGTACAATATTTAGTATATGGCTCATGCCAGCAGTTAGAATCGTATGTCAGAGGAGGCTTTGTGGGTTTTCCTGCATGTCCAAAGGGCAGAGGGGGTGTTTTGAAGTAAGATCCTAAAGGAAGAGGCAAGATGATCCATGTGGCATATTTTATGAAACAGAATCAGTAATCATATTTTGCTTTGTTTTTCAATAGCCAGAAATGAATTTCTTGGGGCACTACAATCATATGACCTACAACTAGTGAAATGACTCATTGATTAACACTTAGTGTTTGTAATGGGATTTTATAATCTAAACAGCTCAAAGCAATTCTCCATTAATCTATTAATTGAAATAGTGTGTTTATTTCCTGGGTAAGAAATCAAGGCATACACAAGTTTAAATACATCTGAAAATTAGGAAGTGCTTTAATGCTGTCATGTGAATCTATCGTGAAAGTGATTCCCTCATTTTAAATAATGTTTGGATGAAGAAAAACTGTAGGGCTGAAGAAAGCCAATGAATTCCCTCTAGTGCAGCAAATAATTCAACAAAGAAACATTATGCTTAGAAAATGAAGATGTTAGCACATACTTTCTTTAGCTTAAATGCATATATTACAGAATGATGTAACTAACATAACTTATTTTAAATTGCAACAATGTCTACCAAGATTATCAAACTATGAATTTTTATTTTCAGAATTGTTGCTATTACACTACTTTTTTAATAAATAGCCATAGATTAGTTAGTCAAAGACAATAAAAACACATTCACTTTTTATTTTAAATCTTATCATTCTCGAATCATAGTCTTTAGTGGTTAAACAAGTTCGACATGTCAGATATTATGATTTACCTATTTGAATTCAGATATCTATTGTCTGAATTTTTAAGTGTGGAATCATTGTTTATAATAATATTTTTTTAAATGTGGTGGTGCATGCCTTTAATCCTAGCACTTGAGAGGCATAAGCAGGTGGCTCTCTGTGAATTGGAGGCCATCCTGGTCTACAAGAGCTATCTCCAGTGCTACAGTGAAATCATATATATATATATGATTTCATATATATATATATGAAACAATTAGGAGACTTTTATTGAAATAGAAAATGCTTATTATTATAATAAAGCTGCACAATAGTAGAGGCAAATTACAATTAATAATTACAAAATCACAACAATCACAAGGTATAGATGAGGCTGGGATTCTTGTGCAAGTATTCTGATAAATGTATAGTAGGAATATCTCAAGGTGGGTACTACTAACAAAACGACATTCCAAACTCTTCCAATATAGGAGTTAAATATAAACACCCAAATTAGTTGATATGAAAAGAATATCCCCTAGAATTACTATCAAAATCAGTGGAGAATAGAAAAAAATGAAAAAGTAAGCAAAGCAAAGAAAGCTTGTTATTTGCAGATGGACAAATGGAAAAATGACAGCACTGGGAGTTTTCCTAGACACTCTCCAAGAAATAAGAAAGTGAGCCACATCTTTACTCTGCAGAAAGAAGAAAAAAACATGCTATTAGTCCATAATTTTCTCCCTGGGGAACATGCCTTTCAAAACAAGGGGATAATAAAGACTGTGTGAGATACACAGAAGCTGAAAAAATTGGGAAGAATCTGTCAGCATCCAGGATGTGCTGAAAGAAATAATGCAGGGGGCCCGTCAAGTACAAGTAAAACAAGGCTAAGCAGAAATTTCATCTACCGAAGAAAGAAAGCAGATGAAATATTGACTTTACTGTGTATTAGAGAGATTTTTTTAAAGTTAAACTATTTTATAAATTAAAATCATGAAAAGTGGTCTTTTGTCATTGTTTTTTTAAATTTGTATTTCCTTTTTTTCTGCTTTTGTTATGTGGTACACAACTGTTCCATATTAAATATTGTTTTGCTAATAACATTTTATAGTGGCATAACATATTATTTTATTTATTGATCTCTAATGTGGAGTATATAATTATGATAAATTCAATTGAAATTACTTGAAACATTTAATAATTTCCATTATTAAAATGGAAAAGAAAAGAGTCCAAAGTGACTCTAGCCTTAAAGCCTAACTAACAAGGCTTTGAAATTGAAATAAGCTAAGGTTAGTAATGCTTTTGAAGCCCTTATTTACTCCTCCTGAAGGAGGCTATTGGGATAAAGATACCTATTTACCTAATTTTTGTTTGTTTGTTTTCAAGTGTGTCTTTTGTTCACAAGGACAGGACATACCATTGTCTTCTACAGTGAATACTTCTGTATCTCAGTCTGAATACTAGCTCACAGAACAGGATCAAGAGTGTTTCTTGAATCCGATGAAAAAAGGGAGGCATAGTTCGATCTGCAATTCACACACACACACACACACACACATACACACACACACTCACTCACAATGCACATACACACAAAATAATTTGTTAAAAAGAGCACCATTTCACTCCTTTACCATAAACATTACTAGAATTGCACGTTGAGGGATGTTGCTTACACTATGGACCTCCAGAGGTTGCAGGTGTCTACAATGATGATTAGAGAAGTAAATAACAAATAAGAGGAAGAAAAGAACGAGGAAAAGACATGATCATAACTTTTAGGAATATGATGCACAGTCTGTTTTTGCTCAAGCAAACCATTGTGATAACTATAATATAAAAAATACAGTAATATCAAAGGAATTACCTTCAGTATTTCAGAAAAACTAAAAATGAGATTATTGGAGACTTAAAGGAAAATTGTGTGTTTATGGCAATGTTAGATCAAACTTTATTCAATACTTAGAAAGTATACAGAATTAGAGACGATGGGAGAATTTATTTTATTTTCAGAAAGAAAACACGTCTACCTAATTATGAATATCAGATAAGATGTTAGTTACTGTAACATGAAACATGCTTGAATAAAGAGGTCAAAAAGAGAGAGAGAAGACCATATTTCCTTCTTTTTGGTAAAAATCGTATTTCTTTGT
>NC_022027.1:40649777-40651591 GCF_000317375.1 Microtus ochrogaster | reverse complement strand
GTGTGTGTGTGTTTGTTTATGTGTGTGTTTATATTCATATATTCTTGCCTGCCACTGTTCCTCAGCACACAATGGACTTAAGCTTAAGCATGGATTTCAGAAATCAAAACCGTACTATGCTTTAATATTCTCAGGTAACCTATCTACGAACTGTTTGAAATAGTCAAGATATTATAATATGGACTCATAACGGACATGCCAGTTAATTTTTCACATGTATAATGTTAGAGACATTAGTACAAGGAATGGGGATTTGCGTAGACATGACTGTTTTTTTCCTGTGGGAAGACAAGGAGTGGGGAGAACAACATATTTGGACAAAGACTTTTAACATCTTTCAAATCTGTATCTTCCCTTTTTAAGGGCAAAACAACACAAGTTTCTCCTACAGTCAATCTGTCTAATCTCTGGGACGCATCTTTGCTGGTTAGGGAAAGCATTGTGAGCAAAATATACACTAAGGATAGATTTAAAAAAAACAGTCAAGAAGGAATAAAAAAAAAACCAAAATGAGCAACACTGGACAGAATTTATATTTCTAAGTCCCCACTCTTCTGATTTTAAGACTTAACTTTGGAGTGCAAGGCTTCTGGCTTTGAATATTTTTTTACATCAGAGCAAAGTGTTCTTTTATCATCTCCCAGGATAATGTTAATGCTTCATTTTCAATACAATCAAAATGGACTCCACATCAGTTGCTTCTAAAAGAAGTTGCTTCCATTTCTCATACACACAAAAGCAATGACTATTATTCAAAGGCTTGTATGAAAATGTTTTTGTGACCTCTCATTTGAGGAGCCTGGACTTATGAGAAAAGTCCTAGGTGCTCTCTCACAAAGTTATAAGAAAACTTATAAGAGCATTTATAAGAGAAACAGTCATTAGGGAAAATCAAGGAAATTTCACCACTAACTAGCTACATTTAAAGGAAAAAATAAAAGAAATCCTGTATGCTCATGTGCATAATAACATAGTGTTAAAGTACTTGATATGAAACTATGCTGTGTTCATCATAGTTTTAAAAGCAATCAATGTCCATTATGCAGTTGAAAACTAAATAATAAAATGAAAGTATTCAAAATCAATAGTGCTTTATTTTCTTTCCTTTAAGGTCATAAAATTCAGATTCATCGGCAAATATTATATATAGAAATCTTATAAAAATATCATTAAACCCAGTGTTGTAGAGCATTCCTTGCAACAAATGCAGAGGCAGCAAAAATAGAATTAGAGATTAGCCTGGTCCTCATGGCTAAGGAAATCCAAACCTTTGTATCAGAGACTGTAAGACAAAAACATCTTAAGTTTCAGGAGACATTATTTTTCAAATTACCTCATAGATTTGGAGATTATATAAATTTTAATGAATAAAAATATTCTGTTGTTGTAGAGAAGATATGGTCATTGAGAATATAAAAACATTATAATAATGATATCCTTTAAAATACAGATTTATTTATAGGCAGTCACTGACTTGCTCCAGGGCCCAAGCTTTCCTTTACCTTAAACTTGTAAATATTAAAATATTAAACATAGAATAACTCAGAAACTTTTCTGTGATCTTTGGGTACTCTATTTTGTAATAGTGTCATTTAAATTTGAATTTTTAGTAAAAACGGTTGCGTGGGTAAGTAACTTATTCTGATCATTATCACATGTTATTTGATACTTGTTAATCTTTTAAAATATTAAAGCCCATAATGGAACACAGAGACTTACTATCCAAGTACATGCATTGTTTGCAATTAGTCACCAATAAGAGATTCTATAAATGACATTCCAAATCTACTCTTTTTTTTGTCTGCTTTACAAAT
>NC_022027.1:40642234-40648142 GCF_000317375.1 Microtus ochrogaster | reverse complement strand
GATATTATAATTTTATCACTGATGGGTTTCTCACCTTGGCTCAGTTTTATATATTGGACCACTTCTTCAGAACTGGGCCAGCATACTTCATTCCAACTGAACTTCATTCCAATTGATCCCTATAATATATACACTATACTTACCAAAAAGGCTTCAGTCCATATAGACTTTAGAAACTGATATATACTCTACATGCATTTCCACACTGGTAATGACTTATCTACATGGATCCAAGAAGCTCATCACTACATATGAAATATCAGGCATCTATAGCTCATAAATGGACACCACAGTGAGTCTGCAGCATGGCATCAGACCAATCTCATATCCTGAAGTCTAATTATTAGCATACATGAAAACATCATTGACTCTGATTCCACTAAAGAATCTGCCTTGAAAAGACAAAAGTAAACAAATATAGACAAAGAATAACTTATCTACCTGTTTTATTAGAGTTCAGTAAGGGTTTGTAAATACAAAGAGCAAATAGTAAAATAACTAAAAGAAAAGAAATAATTGATTAATAACAGTTGTGAACACTAATATTCCCTCTTACCATCAATGGGAAGATTAAAAATCAACTAATAAAGACCAGGGATAAACTCTACTACAAATAAAATGGAAATAAAACACAATTCTAAAACTTTCCATTAAGCAACTGCTCAGTAAACATTGATTTCACCAGCCATAACACCATTTCATAGACAGATCATATGCAAAACCAAAAGCAATCTGAATTTTAAAAAGAAGCAGAGGTGGAATTTACCTTCTCTGACCACAATGGTTTAGAAAATGTGCAAAGCAAAATGTATTTAACTGATAGTATTGTGGAAGCAATATACCCATGAGAAGACAAATTAAAATTTGAACCTGTCTCCCAGCAGTGCATACATGATCACAGAAGTTATCACAATTAAGTATAAAATACAACAACCTGAAACAACACATAAGGAAAATCACAGTATTGGTTTGCACAATGATCTTTTCTGGGTTTAAGCCATAATATGATCTCTTAATAGTAAAGAACTCAATTCACCTCTAAAAACACAAAGGCTAAGAGAATGGATATGAAAGCAGGATCCATCCTCCTGTTGTATACAAGAAACACACCTTAACCTCAAAGGCATACATTGTCTCAGGGTAAAGCGTTGGAAAAAGATTTTATAATCAAATGGACCAAAAAAACCAAGTGGCTGTAGCTATCTTAATATCTGAGAAAATAGACTTCAAACTAAAATCAATCTGAAGAGATGGAGGACACTTTATACTCATCACAGGAACAATTCATCAGGTTAAAAGCTTTAGAAATGTTCCTTGGGTTGTTGAGACAGCTCAAGGGTTGCAAAGTGCTTGTGGCCAATATAGGAGAATTAAAATTGTATCAATTTTTAAAGGAAATAAAATAAGTATTTTTACTTTTTTTTTTTTTCCGAAACAGGGTTTCTCTGTGGCTTTGGAGCCTGTCCTGGAACTAGCTCTGTAGACCAGGCTGGTCTCGAACTCACAGAGATCCGCCTGCCTCTGCCTCCCGAGTGCTGGGATTAAAGGCGTGCGCCACCATCGCCCGGCTTAAAATAAGTATTTTTAAAATGGCGTTAATATTTTAGACAGCAAACTTAGAACTTTATGGTACCAAATTACCCATTACATTTCTAGGAGATGAAAAGATATCCTATGCATATTTCATTTCAGAAACTTCTCCCTTCAGCTTGTTTTTCTCTTTTTGACATTTTAATTTATTTTTAAATTTTATTTTACATTCCATCCACAGTTCTCACCCCATCCTCCCTCCTGCCCCCTCTGACTTCCCCCAGCCCAGTCCCACATCCACTTTCCCAAGGAGTACATAAATTTTATTTTTGTTATGAAACTAGATTCAAATACATTTTCCCCATTATGCAATGTACTTATTAATTTTTAAATATAATACTTTATTAATGCTTTAAGAGCTTCATACATGCATTCAAGATATTTTGATCATGTTTGCCTTTTCAATTCCTTGTCTTCACACCACCAAAATTTACTTCTACCCTTCTTACTAAATTTATGTTCCCTCTCTGTTATTTTTAATAAGATAACAAGTTCAATTTATGTTGCCCATATACTAATGGTTAGTGTATCATATTGATAATTGTATATCCATTCTGTACAGATGTTGAAGTGTGAGGGCAAAGATAAGAATGAAAATTAATTATCTAAGTTAACCAGCTTTGGTATCTAAAATTTCGGACCTCAAGAAAGAAGAGTTCAATGGAAAGGAGGAGAAGTTACTTAAAAGTGGTAGTGATTATCCCACAGTTGAACCTTTAGACTGTAAGGAAGGATATTATTTATTCCAGCATGCACATGGAGTCTGGAGTGATGATCTGGAACATGAAACTGGAAAAAATAAAATATTTGGCCTTCGAGCTGCTTGACATAAAAAGGAATTTTAAACATGCAATGAGAGTGATAGAGTTGGGAATACAGGAGATTATGAGGAGGGGATACTGGGAGTTAAAGGTTTAAGCATTGATGGGTGTCAGAGTGAAGGAGAAAAAAGGATATTTAACCAACATTTTAAGGGATATGAAAAAGCACTAAGGAGATTCATGACTTTCTAAGCTAAGTTTAAAATAGCGTTTTACCAAATAGAAGCAAACTGAATAAGATACCCTGAATGAGTGGACAATGCTTTTCCAAGAAGAAATGTGGTATTGAATGAAAATCTTCATATCAGGAATGAGGTTGCTCTCTGTGTACTCATCAAAGAAGATCCAGAGGACAGCAAAACAACATGGGCTATTGCTGTTGTACCTGGTTGCCCACCACAACTAGACGGTCAGCCCCTAATGCTGAAGATACAACATTTTGTTTTCCTGAAATTGAAAAATCTATATAGAATGGGCCTCAAACCTTCTTCACTTTTGAATACTTTTCATAGTACCTGAGGGTTTTATGCAGGCTGGTGAAGGAAAAACGTAACTAAGCATCTTCCTACTGCTGGCCCTGACAGCCACAATTCCTCTTCTCTGTTGCCATGATAAGGGTGGGAGCACTGTATGCACGGGATTCTAAGAGTCATGTCAGTGGCAATAGTAATTTCCACGTGCAGTATGCTTATGAAAAATTTTTAATGGTAGGCATAAATTTCTAATAAGAATTTTATTCCCTAAAGAGATGTTAACTATTGTTTTACTCCCTGTTTACTAAAGGAGTCTCTATCAAGTCCTAATTTGTTTCTTTACCTGATATTAAATGAAATAGAATAATCATATTAATAATGGAATATGTATAACTGATGTGGGATCCCCTCTGTGTGCTGTCATTGCCATTAATAAATAAAAAAACTGCCTTGGCCAGTTGATAGGGCAGAACTTAGGTAAGCAGGGAAGACAGAACTAAATGGGGAGAGAAAGAAAGGCAGAGTTGGGGAGATGCCATGGATCCATGGCCAGAGGTAGACATGCTGGTAGGCCATGAACTCGTGGTGATATATAGATTAATAGAAATGGATTAAATTAATATGTAAGACTGAGCCAATAAGAAGTGAGAGCTAATGGATAAAGCAGTTGTTTAATTAAGACAGTTTCTGTGTTGTTATTTCGGGGCTAAGATAGCCGGGTAGCCAGAATGACCACTTGGGCCCTCCTCCAATACATAACCAACCCAGTCCTATACTTTCACAGATACTATAATACGGTTGTAATTAAAAAGTGGAAAATATTGTGCTATCTCCAGCATATACTTAGTAGCAAATATTGCATTTATACTAATATCTGTGAACATTTCAAAATTTATTACAAAACAAATATTAAAGTGGTGTTTTGTCTTTTTTTGTTTGTTTGTTTTGTTTGTTTGTTTTTTATTTTTTGAGACAGGATTTCTTTGTAGCTTTGGAACCTGCCCTGGTACTAGCTCTTGTACAAGAAGCTGGTCTCAAACTCACAGAGATCCACCTGACTCTGCCTCCCAAGTGCTCAGATTAGAGGCATGCACTACCACTGCCTGGCTTCTGCTTTTCCATTTTTATGAAAATATATTGGTCATACATGAACCTACTCTGTAATTCTAGTATATATATACATATATGTCTCACATCTTGAACTGTAGAATGCTAATATGCTAATATTAGTTATAAACATCTAAAGTGTTTAATATCTAGAAGACTAGATAAAATATCAAGGTATCAAGGTTAACAAACATTTCTATACATACTGATTTTAGAAATCTCAAATTCTCAAATTGCTGTGCTTACTAGCTTTCCATATAGTTTACTGAAGGGATATTGTTAGAAGTCTCTTAAGATACAAACTCATTGCTTGTAAATTGTTTGTATGCGTGTATCAGTGTGCCTGTGTATGTAAGATCACTACATAATTTTTGACCCTGTAACTCTTCCTTTCATCTCTTTCAGCTACTTTTATGTATTGTACAATATCTCAAGTCCTTTTTCCCTTAATGTGTGCTGCAAATCAATAGCATTGTTTTATTTCCTTTCTTCTATGTTCTGTTTGTTGCTGGAGTTCTCTTAACAGTCCTAATAAGTCACACTAAAAGTAATGGATTGTATGTGATGAAAACAATCTCTGTTTCTAAAACAATTCTGCAAGAAAATCAACACATGCACTCAATATAGTGAAACTCCTTGAAAATCATATTTATAAGAAGTCTTGTTCAAGTGTTATCTTTATTTCTGTGGTAACTTAGCATGAGATTTGAGGGAAAGTGTGTTCTAAGGTTTATAAGTGCTAAATAAATAATATATCTACCCCTGTAAAACTCATTACTACTAATGAAGTAGAAACAGCAAGAAGGCTAGTGTTAGTGTTAGATAGTAATGGAATGGCGCGCACCGCGCCCCCGTGTCTGTGCTCTGTGAGCTGGCACCCAGTTCGCGAGCTTCGGGCAAGGGGGCTGGAGGTTAAAATACACAGACACACACAGACAGAGAGACAGCTACACGGGTCATCCTTGAATTCCCCAGGAATGTCCCCTTTATTGTGTTCAGAAGAAGATTATATAGAGATAGCCATGCCCCAGCCAAACCCACCAGGAACCACTCTCCTGCCATCAAGAACTCCTGAAGGTCTAGTGCTCAGAGCAGCTGTAGTCAGTCAGATCAGGGGATTACAAGAAATTCAGGATTTGGAGTCTCACTGCTCCCAACAATGGAAAATATCAATGCACAATAATATTCTAACCAAAGATTTAATCCAAGAAGGCAGGCTCCCATTTGACCTTTTCTTTCTGTTTTAGTTCCTAAGGTTCTATAAGAACAAGACAGAAAAAAAAAAAAAAGTGGTTAAGGATAATTTGGTAGTTGAAAGGGAACGGCTATTTCAATTAAAAAATCAAATGCATTAAATACCAGAAAATCTGAGCATAAACCAAAAGAAAAAGTAAACACTGATAGGGAAGACAGGTCTTATTAATTCACTGGAGTCTGCCTTCAACATGGAGGAAACTTGAGAATGCAATGCAATAAATGTGGTCACCGTTTCCTGGCAAAATCACAACCACCCATTTGTAATTCATTTCAGCAGTGACATTACTGGAGATACAGACAGATACATTAAGACATTTTAGGAGAGTGTCCAATGAGCAAATAAGGAATATAAAATATATTAATATTTAACAAACAACAGCGACAAACCCACAATTTCCACACACCAGATTCTACTTAATAATTCTATAATCCTTAAAAATGAGCACTATTAATTATTGTAAAACAAGAGCAACATTGTTTAAAACATACCCACTTTCCAAATCAATTTATCCAATAGATATCATTGTGTGCTTTAATAAGTATTAATTCTAATAGTGAGTCGTTACCCATTAACTTTTCCTTAGTTTTTTTCTCTAGCAATGAACAGACATTTAAATAATCATACATTATACTTAAAGTTAATTTAAATTGAATTAGTTT
>NC_022027.1:40638904-40641608 GCF_000317375.1 Microtus ochrogaster | reverse complement strand
GTGTGTGTGTGTGTGTGTGTGTGTGTGTGAGTGTTCTATTCCCCTTTCTATTTTTACCCAGAATTGTTTTTTCTTTTTCTTTTTAAAAGAAAATGAACTATCTTTTCTTCATTGTATATACCAATCCAAGTTCCCACTCCCTCCCCTACTCCCATTCCCTCCACTTACCTCCCCACTCCTCCCCCCATCCACTATTCAGAGAGGGAAAGACACATTGCCTTGGGGATAGTTCCCTACTTTATCTAGGCAGAGCAAGGTATCCATCCAAAGAGAATGGGCTTCCAAAAGCCAGTCCAAGCAGAAGGGATAAGTTCTGGTACCACTGCCAGTGGCCCCTCTGTCTGCCTCAGTCATGCAACTGTCAACCACATTCAGAGGGACTAATTTGGTCCTAAGCTTGTTCCTTCCCAGTCAGGCAGGTGTTGGTGAGCTTTCATTATCTCAGGGAAACTGTTTCAGTAAGTGTGTCCATCATGGTCTTGAACTCTTTGATCATAATCTCACTCTCAACTGTATTTAGGGAGTTCAGTCCAGTGTTCTGACGCGGGTTTCTGCCTCTGTTTCCATTAGTTGCTGGATGAAGGTGATATTTAAGATATTCATCAGTCTGACTACAGGGCAAGGCCAGTTTGGGCATCTTCTTCTCTCTAGCTTAGGGTCTTAGCTGGGGTCATGGAATCTATTTCCCCCTTTAATCATCTCATGCTTTCAGTGCCAAACAAAGAACATAATGTTAAATTATCACTAAATAATATTTTGCTCCTTATTTTTTTATGCAATTGTTGAGAGTGAGTTATTTTATTTAGATTCTTGGCATATTTTGATTTACTATACAAGGAAGGGATGGAAGGGAAGATATAGTTTGAAAGCTTATCTCCTTAAACTCAAGTATTGGAAACTAAATATCCAAAGTCATCTGTTCAGGTCATATGTGTAAGTGATTGTAATGTGAAGCCTATCAGATAATAAACTAATTGGGTAATATATTGCCATAGAAATGCTTTTCTTGCATTAGGAAATTTTCCATGTTTAATATTCTCAGGACTGCCATGCCAAGTCCTCTACTATGTCATAAGCACATGAATAAACTAATTAGGAGGTGTGATAATATCAGTGCTGTGCTCTTTATCTCCATGGCCTCTAAAATAATAAGCTAAACGAAAAAGAAAACAGTGGTTATCAATTCCTCAAGCATTAACACTTACAGTAAAAGCAAATAAATTATATCATAGAATGAAGAATGAAGTGTAGCTACAATGTCACTTCTTCTCAATGTAACTAAACATTGCTTCAGCCCCATTTGTTGTACCATTTCTTGAAAAGTCATAATTTTATAATAAATATGTTTTTGTAATATATGGTTATTATTTAAAATAATTAGAAAAAGTAATTTATAGTGTATAATTATAATATTTTGATTTGGCAGTTTATTTGCTATTGGCATGAACTTTGTCCTTGCTGGATAATTTTGGGTTTTTTTTTGTTTTTTTTTAATATTTATTTATTTATTATGCATACAGTATTCTGTCTGTGTGCCTTTCTGAAGGCCAGAAGAGGGCACCAGACCTCTTTACAGATGGTTGTGAGCCACCATGTGGTTGCTGGGAATTGAACTCAGGACCAATTTTGAATTGAAAAAATATAGTAAAAATAATTTCACCCTCCAAATTGCAACAGGTTAGTATCTCAAGGGAAAAAAATAGTCACATGAACTAAAATTCTATTAGCAGTAAGTCCATGTAGTTGTATAAGATGTCTACATCTACAACTGATATCTTTCCATTTTAATGTATCCTAATACAAAAACTTTTAAATAAATAAACTTTTGAACAAATAGATCAAAGTCATGTAAGGTCAGAAATCAGAAGATAATCTCTACACTTGCATATTGACACCAAGTGTCTACATTTTTGTCCGTATTTAATTTCTTGGTTGATGTGGGATTCCCTTCAGTATGGTGTGAATGCAATCAGTTAATAAAGAAGCTGCTTTGAGCCTACTGAAGCGCAGAATGGGGCAAGGCAAAATTCCAAGCAGATAGATTAGGAGACAGTAGGCAGAGTGAAGGAGAAGCCATGTACCTGTAGTAGGGGACAAACGCCTCTGCTGGAGCCCATCAAAACTTTGCCAGCAGGCCACAACTGCATGGTGATGGACAGATTAATGGAGATGGGTTAGTTTAGAATAGAAGAGCTAGCTAGCAATATGCTTAAGCTATTGGCCAAACAGTATTGCAAATAATATAGTTTCCGAGGGATTATTTCAGGTCTAAGTGGCCAGGAATGAACGAGCAGCCTCCACCAACCCTTGGTGCTATAAACAAATCCAAACTCAGTTTAGGAAAGGAAGACCTTATTTGATTCATAATTCTTGATTGTTGTCCATTATCCTGGAAAAGTCGAGGAAAGAGGAACTCAAAACAGACAAACACTCAAAGTCAAGAACTCAGAGAATATCCATGCATATTCGTTTGGATTCAGCCTGCTTTCTCCACTCTGTACAGTTCAAGATCTCAAACCCACAGAACGGTGTAGCCCACACTTAGGTTGACACATTCTGAGATGAACACAATAAAAAAGTTGCCCACAGTCATGTCCACAGGGCCATCTTCTCTAGACAATCCCATGCTGAAACTCCCTTCCCAGATGATTCTAATCACGATTTTGTTTCTCTTTAATTATTACTTTTAGCCGGGCGGTGGTGG
>NC_022027.1:40629953-40638804 GCF_000317375.1 Microtus ochrogaster | reverse complement strand
AGTTCGAGACCAGCCTGGTCTACAGAGCTAGTTCCAGGACAGGCTTCAAAGCCACAGAGAAACCCTGTCTCAAAAAAAAAAAAAAAAAAAAAAAATTATTACTTTTAATATCTCTATAAAATTTTAATTAGTATACATATTTCTCTTCACAGAACAAATAACATATTTTAGGCTTGAATGAAAACTGTTAATGTGCTCTAATGCATTTTATTTTTATACAATTTTAAGAATTTTAATAATGAATACAACTCCAAAGATACACTCTCAATCAGTCCTTACCTATGTAGATACTAGAATAATAGAACTCACAAGATATTGTTTACATACAAATACTTTTCATCTCAATGTGAGTTTTTGTGGCCAAATCTTTTTCTTCTCTAGTTTGATCTAACTCCATCAAATTTGATATTTTCTAAGATATATCATGCACATAGAATAATTATCACTAGTATAATTTTAGGTTCATAGAAATTTGCAAAAGAGAAGTTAATGTAGCAATTCCACTATCTCTTCCTACTGTAAATCATCTTTTAAATCATAAAATCTTTGCTAAAACTAAGATGTCAACTTTGACACAATACTAGGAACTAAAGGCAGGGTTTAGTTTTCAACAAATGTCTTTCCCAAGATACTTTGTATTCTTACTTAGGTTTGTCTTGAATACTAACTTTTTTCAATTATTTTGATCATAACTTTGTTTTTTTAAAATAGACTTTATTATTTCAAAGATTATCTCAAATATATTTTTTGTATAGAGTTTTACCATGATTAGATTTTGTTGATGGGTGAGAGGGAAAGATATTATGAGGTGGAGAAGCTGACTATGGCCCCCTACATCACAGTTACACAAATTCAGCCTTATATTACTGATGAACTCAACTTTGAATACATGGTAAAGTGGATTCTCCGAAATTTCTGCATTGTATTTTTTTTCTTCAATGCTCACTGGACTACATCCGAACCCTATTAAAGGAAAGCGGAATGATTGCTACTGTTCAGAGTTCATAAATCTGCAAATGGGTTTGGGAATTTTATAGGTAAAATGTGATTCTTAAGTGCACTTATATTTATTAAATATTTTATATAAATAATTAGGGACTCGAGTTTTATCTTATTAAGTACTTAAAATATTATTTATTCACTTACTCAAATGTTTTTAACTTTGAATTCTTTCAAGCTGGTAAATTGGGCATATGCAACCGAGACCCTACTAGCTATCAGGTCAACACTCATTTACTCTGTGCTTGCCAGTTTGGATATTGTTTTCTTGCATTTCAGTAATATAACATGTTAGATGCTTATTTTTATTTCACTCTGTTCTAGATTTACAGTCTTATAATCTTCTATGGAATTTTCTATTCTGATTGCTGTTTTACTGATTTGACTGCTTATTTTCTATGTCTTTGTATCAAAATACAAATTAATGTCAGTGCAATTTCTATTTTCCAATATCCTCAGTGATAAAAAGAAATCTTGTTACTTTGTCAGTAACATCACTGTACATAATTGAATAATCAGAAAGACAAGAAGGCTTTTATTAATTTTAGGTGTTTCTCTTATTAATCACTTCAAAAAGTTCTATTCAAGTAATATATCCCTCCAACAAAAAAATGTAGACACCTTTTTCTTTTCCTAGTAACAACTAAATGATGCTACAGCTACTCTTAATATGTATTGTGTCTTATTGCATCTTATTAGGCCATGTTTGGTTAGTATCCCTGGGTAACTTTCCCCTTTTGGAAGGAAAACGGAGTCAGGGTAAACCTGGGTAAGAGGGAAAGTGAGGAGGGGAAATCGGGGCAGAGGAAGAAGGGGAAACAGATATTTGGATGTAATATATGAGAGAAGAACAAAAATGTGATGCTAGTCTATGGGCTGGCCCTTAGCATTATATGTTTTCTTTCCCGTCTTGGCTTCAGCATCATCATCTTATTTGATGTTGACACAAGTCTCACTATCATGGCAATTGCAATCTACTAGTCCCTTGGTAAACTAAACAAATACTTTATGCTCATGTTTGTCCAGTCATAACATGACATAGTATTTTCTTGATCTGACATAACTGTAAGAGCTTTCAGATCAAAAGATAGTCAATTAGCAGCCATTACTATATACTCATTTAAGTGAAATTAGCAAATACTCTTGAACCTCAAAATAAAATGTGTGGGACACAAAAAGGAAAATGTTAAAAAGAAAGGCTAACAAACATGCATGATTTTTATATTAAAGGAAAGTTTATATTAAAGAAAAGTTTACCTTGCAGTTTTCCATTCTTAAATATTTTTCATGAATTAGTATTTTAACGCATGTTCATTCTGTCTACTTTGCTTTAAATGCTTACCAACAAAACACATTGAAGCTGTGTCACAATGTTTCATCTGGTCCTCTGGAGCTCATACTTCAAATTTATCAAACATCATTACAAAGGAACATGTCTTCTTTGTTCCTGTCTTTGCTTCACCTTTCTAATTATGCAACATGGATTTTTAGTAGGAAATCCATCTAAAAGATAGTTGTAAAAATTGGGAAGCCAATAAACTTAAAGCTTTTTTATTGATGAAATTTTGTTATTCTAGCACAGATTTTCCAATTGTAGCAGTTTCTGTCATGTCTCATAGAGGCTTGTTTGTGGTAGTGGAGATGATAAAATTAGGATATATTTATAGAAAGAGATATATTGTCATACCAGATAATACTGATTCCAAAATTGCTTTTCAATCAGAGATTTGTGCATAGAAGCTGTTTGCAATAGTCTTTCATAATTTGATTTCTTCTAGTAAAAGTTTACAATGCTCATAAAACATGGATTTTATCAATATTTTTGTCTCAAATTATGCTTTATGAGATAAATTGTTGTCTAACATTTAAAAAAATTGGAAATATTTGCAAACGTAACCTGAATCTTTACATTTGAAATAATGATATTTTCATTATTCATTTATTATTATTATTATTATTATTATTATTATTATTATTATTATTATTATTATTATTCTACTTAGTATTTAAAGTTGGCTCAAAAAATGAGGACAATATATACCAAGTTGTAGACAGAGACTGCTTTTTTATTTCCTGGACACCAGAATGCAAATAATCACAGAAAAACTATATCAGTTACAACAGTTTGGCCAATATCTTAGGCATATTTTTGGCTAGTTCTTACATCTTGAATTATCCATTTCTATTAAACTATGAATCACCATGAGGCTGTGGCCTACCAGTAACTTTATGTCTGCCATCAAACAATAACAGACTTATACCATTTCAGGGCAATGCACTGCCTTCCATGATTCACAAAATGCTTAGACATATGTTAAAAATTGGCATGCTTACTAGTATTTTTGTAAAAACCTAGAGCTATTAATCAAAGAAAAAGGAAGAAAAATAAGATATGAAACAAACAGAAACTGAAGTATTTTATCATTCCAGTTCTTCTAAGTATAGAATATAGACTTATGCATTAAAAGGATCTGTATATGATGTGGCAACCTTCATAAGACAATGAGGACAAAGGAGAAATTAAGCTTAATCATTTCGTAGTTTGTTTGATAGTAACTGGAAAGATAGGCACAATTGCAGTAGGATGAGGGATGGTGAGATAAGAACGCAAACGAGAAAATTAGCAACTCAGTTTGTTTGAATTCTTTGGTATCAATTTAAAGTAATAAAGATATTTCCTGTAAATGTATGGAATTTCCTCTGTGAGGAAATATCATGAGCATCAGGGGAAATGGAGAATGTCTTAGAGTCCTTCAAGTACTTGCTGATCCTAAAAGACTCTTCGGTGTAAGACAGGGTTTCATTGTTTAACGGCTTTTTCTGTCCTGGAACTTGCTCTGTACACCAGGCTGGCCTCAAACTCACAGAGATCCATCATCTCTTCCTCCTGAGTGCTGGGATTAAAGGCATGTGACATCACCACTTGGCCCTCAATGTTTTTCAACTTAAAATACATAATACTTGAAATAACTATAATTTAGAGTTGGGTTCAACAAAGTATTGAAGCTGGACTGAAAGACAGGAAAATATGTTAGGACATGATTGGACAAGGGTATCCTTACTTTGGAAATTGGCTTGCAGTACAACTTCCAAAATTTGCAATGAAAGTCACTGACTTATAAAGAATTATAAATATTTTCTAAATCAAATGTTAAAATAACAAGAAACAAGGCTGAAGTTATGATTGCATGTAGCTTTTTGGTAGACATTCAGTTCTCTTGTGGCTCTTTTCTGGAAATCTCACAGGGAAGACTCTTGCTGTTTCTAAAAGAGAGAACTTTCATCCCAACATTCCTGTGATATAAAGTATTTCCTTATAAGTTAAAATATAATTTTGTTCACAACAGAAATTTCTCCATGATTTCATTTAAATTACTTAGACACTGTTTAAACATAATAGCCTTTTAGAAGACTAATAAGATATGACTCATCTTTGATTAATTCACACCTATGTCCCTGGACATTTCCTTTCAATGTGCTTCATCTTTCTTAGTCTGTGTTTTTTAAAAAAAAATGTCTTAAAATAATTTTAATAAACTATAAATTTACTTAATACTGTTTCATCCTGAAATTATTTTCTATAGCAAAGACAAAGGTCTGGTTATTCATATCTCAAGTCCCTCCAAAATTATAGAAACAACTCATGTTGTTTGCAGATTAATGGAGCTGTATTCTTATCCCTGCCACTAAAGACAACACAACATGTATTCAGGAGGATAAAAAGTAATATAATTGTGGATTTTCAAAATTAGAGCAAACTGTAAGATAAATTATAGTACAACTGCTAAAATACAAGATAAAATATAGCATACTGTTAAATTAAACATAAAATCATGTTATATTAGTTGGCAATAATCAAAGTTTTAGGAAAAGTATTCAATTAGAATAGGGTTTGTCACGATGTAAGAAATCCATTTCCAAGGTCACAGACAATATAAAGAAATTACGAATTCAAATCATAGCTATCACAATAAGCAGCATATTTTAGGAAAGTGCATTTACAAAATATGACAAGTTATCGGAGCCCCTCCACTTCTGTGCCTTATGTACTCAACATGTGCTTATCAAGTCCTTATTGATATACTTAAGCAAAATAAATGACAAAATACTTTGTTGACTGCTTTGCTGCTGCTTTTCTTTTATTCTCACTCATCTCCACAGGGAACATATAGAGCAAAGAATGTGATTTACTAAGCTGAAATCTGGTTTTCAGAAGGATTTGTAAAGGTGGGTAAAGATAGAGTTACAATTAATCTGACAACTTTTAGTATGGAAGTCTTGCTCTCTTGTGTGACAGAAAACAATGTATAGGAAAATAAAAGTAGTCAGGATTTCAATTAGGAAGGAACTTTTAAAGAAAGCCTGTTATATCGTATTTCATGACATACAGGGAAAATTGACTGTCAAAAATACTTTGTTCTTTATTGTTTTTCCTTTTTCTCTTAGGTAATATACTCTTGCTAACATTTTCAGGCTAATGTGTTTTAAACAGTTGAAAGAAAAATGCTTATAGATTTCCTTTCCTTTGTGTATGAAGTTCTCAAAAATAAATTTGAGTTCTTTTTATCCTTTTACTAAAAATATAGTGAGAGAAAACTAGGTAGGCTGCTTGTAGATCGGTTCTCTCTGTGTTGCCCAAGAAACAAGCCCCCAGTCTCAGCACAAGCACTGCAGCAGAACACAGCTGCAGCCTTCCTGTATCTTTCCACACATCTCCAGTGGATCTTCCACCTTTATCCCCCCTTCCCCAATTTATTGCCTTGTCCAATACCTTCAACAGGCACCCACTGAGAAAGTAAAGTCAGCTCCTCCCAAGGCAACAAGTAGCTTGAAAGCAAACTCAGACCTACGACTCCTGAGAGCCAATCCCAGAAAGTGTCATCCAAACTTTTATAGCTGAAAACCTGCTGTGATCTTCTTCCTTTTCTGACTCTTTCTCTATTGTATCACAAAGAAATTTTCCTTCAAACTTCCTTTCCCCAATTTAAATCAATTTTCCAGCCTCAAATATCAGAAGGCACTATCTGTCAAGACACCCACTGAATAGTCCAGGAAAACAGTAAACAGTCATCACAGCCTCTGAAAATGCAAAGAAAAAACAGAAACCAAGGAATTAAAACCAACACAGGAAAGACAAATCAAGAAAACAGCACCTATATGTTTAATCTTACTAACCACAGATGCCAAGAAGCTTGAACAAAAACAAGTCAATAGAGCAAGGACAATATGTCTCTACTGAAGCCTAGCTTTCTTGCAACAACAGACCCTGAATATTCCATTATAGCTGAAGCACAAGAAAAAGACTTTAAAACCAACTCTATGGAGGTGATAGAGTTTCTTAAAGAGGAAATAAATAACTCCTTTAAAGAAATCAAAAAAAAGGAAAACACAAACAGATATAAACAAAACAAAAATGAATAAAATCATTCAAAACCTGAAAATGGAAAGAGAATCCATAAAGAAAACACTAATTAAGGAAGTTCTTGAAAAAAGTTAAGAATTCAAACAGGAACTGGAGATGGAAGCTTCAACAACAGAAAAAAATAGATCTAAGAGAGAATCTGAGGCATTGAAAATACTACAGAAGAAAAGGATAGTTCAATCAAAGAAAATGTTAAGCATAAAAATTTCAGACACAAAATTTTCAGGAAATTTGGACACTATACAAGACTAAACCAAAGAATGATAGATGTATTGGAAAGGGTATGAAACTCAACTAAAAGACCCAGCAAATGTTTTTAACAAAATCATAGAAAAAAAAAAACTTTTTTTAGTCTAACGAAGGAGATACCTATGAATGTCTAGGAAGCATACAAAAATAATATAAAATGAAGAAAGAATATTAAAAATTCAATCTGAAAAAGACCATCAACAATGGTGATTGAACATTTTATTCATTATAGTAGTCTAGGCTAGCATCTTTGATCTCTTTGAGTCTGAAGCACATCTGTTTAGACCTTTCTAGATTTTAGAATCTCCATTCAAAGCTTAGGTAGATTTCTGATAGGTTTGTTTATTCTTTTACTTGGTCTTTTTCAGATTGAATTTTTAATATTTTTTCTTCAGTTTATATTTTTAGTTTTTTGATTATTGTGTGGCAGGGGAATTTCTTTTCCCGTCCAAGATGTTTGGTGTTTTATATGCTTCCTAGACATTCACAGGTATCTCCTTTGTTAGACTAAAAAAAAGTTTTTTTTCTATGATTTTGTAAAAAGCATTTGCTGGGTCTTTTAGTTGAGTTTCTTACCCTTCTTTACAGACTTTGAAAGAACAATAATCAAAAACCCAGAATAGCAAAAACAATCATATACAATAAAGGAACTTCCAGAGGCATTACCATCTTTGACATATAACCCTATTACAGAGCTACAGTAATGAAAACAGCTTGATATTGGCATAAAAACAGAGATGTTGACAAACAGAATAAGATTGAAGGCACAAATATTAATCCATATATCTATGAACACCTGATTTTTGAAAAAGAAGTAAAAATTATACAATGTCAACCTTATGAGGATAATTATTTCCATATAATATTTCACTTGGAGTGGAAAAAAAAGGAAATTATAGTTAAAGATCACAAATTTAGAAGAGCAGTATTTGGAATTGTTCTTGTGTAGTATTGACCTCAGGGTCCATTTTTTGACTTTCTTTCTCTCTTTTTGCATGATCATTTCTATTCTAAAGAAAAATTTGCATAAGTGACTATAGAATTTATCTCTAAATGTACTTATTTTACATGCATAAACCCAGAATGCCTGTTCATATTCAGATAATACATAACAGCCCTCTGTGTTATCCTCCTGTGTATCAAATATAAATCATGCCATTTGTCAAATTTAACTTGTTATGAAAGTTACACACTACCTGTCCAGATATTGGTCAGTCAGCTTCTTTATTAAACCAATCACAGTGACATATAGTCACACAGTATAGAGGAACACTCCATGTTTCTGCCTTCTTGTCTAAATAAAAAACACTTTACCTCTTTTGTGAGCTTCTTTTCTGAATCTGGTAACAAGGAAAAGTATAACTATCTAGTCTTCAACTTCATCAGAGACCTGAGAAGGATATAATATTACCTTAGTAAACAGGAAGTGCAGAACAAACAGCTTTCCAAACTAAGAAATGACAGAAACAGCTGGCTGCCTGGACAGTCACCAGAGATTCCTCTGTAACGTTGGGGTATCCATCTTCAGCCTACAGAGAGCCAAACTAGGAAAATGCTGGGAGGAAGGGTGGAGTCTGGGAGTGAGGAATAGATGCAGAGAGAAGCAAGGTGGGCAGGCTGTACTGAGAAGATGTATGACACCATGTGACAAGGCATACATAGAAACATAGGAGTTAGCTAGTGACAAGCCTGAGTTCTTGGCTGACCATTTATAATGAATATTATGCCTCTGTGTGATTACTTGGGAGCAGCTGGTGGGACAGTTGCCACGCTACTGGCTCTGCTGTGCACAGAATAAAGCTTGCTTTGATTTGGTCGAAAAAAAAAAGTTACACACTTACGTAAGGATTTGCAGGAGCATTTCTCGGAAGGTCAACCCAATTGCTATGTATTACAGTCAGAGAGGAGATTAAAAATACAAGACACGTCCTAGGAAATGAGTACATTTATCAACAGATAACATTGTATTCATTGTCTACCTTTATCTCTTTCCCTGTTAAATTCTTCATGATTCCCTCCAGTTGATAATTCTGGATGGTGTGGAACTACAGATACTTGATCTTCTCACTGTGTCAGATGATAGGAAAACTTGATTTTTTTAACACCAAACATTTTCGCCTGATGGAGGAAGGACATTGGTTAAGTAATAAAGAAACTGCTTGGCCTCATAGGTTAAAACAT
>NC_022027.1:40626804-40629593 GCF_000317375.1 Microtus ochrogaster | reverse complement strand
ATTTGCCCTAAATACTGGTTTTTAAGAGAACAGTAGATGGAGTTGAAACTAGAAAAAGTAGGATTTCAAACTTACTTGAATATAAAGAAGTGACTTTTAAAAGGGCTATATTTTGCCTTATGGTTGCATCAAAAAAGCCCATAATGATAATTTAGACATGGAAGTTAGTTTCCAGGGCAGGAAACTGAGCAGTCACATGTTGGCCACAGGAAACAAAGAGAGAACAAAGTGAAATTAAGGAGAGGTTATAAACTATTAAAGCCCCAAAACAGTGATGCATTTCTCTCCACAAGGCTCCACCTTCTAACATCCTTGAATGCTTCCAAACAGCACCACCAAGTGGGGACCGACTGTTCAAATATACATTTCTGTGGGGACCATTTCTCATTTAAACCACTACAGCCAGAAATTGTTTTAACACTTAAAACCTAAGGGAAAACTCAGCATGTCTTGTGACTTTTATAAGATGCATGAATCTTCCACCATCATGCACAATACAACTGTCAGGACAGGGATACATAACACTCCCCACAGTTTTCACACACAAGCATTATATTTGGTTTTAGCTTCCACTCCCTCAATCCCTCAAAGTAGAAATGTCACTCCAATTTATGGAACTTTGAGAAACATAAACCACATTTAAGCCCTAGAATGTGAAATATATATCTTTACTGTCTTTGCCTTTTTTTCTTTTTTTCAGATAGTCTGTGAAAATATGTTCCCTATAGTTCCTTATAACAGAAAGAGAAGTGACTGTTATAAAAATTGAGGTTATTATGCATGTAGAGGCAGCATAGTGCCCTACCCAGGAGTGTGATTTCTCCTTTTGACAGCTCTAGTCCTTTTCATCCAGCACCTGACAACACCACTATTGGCAGTAATGTCCTCACTTGCTTTTTCCAAACTTTTATGAATGTCATTTGGCCTTATGTTTTTTGTAGCCAACAGGAGTGTATGCTCTGTGCATTTTCTGGTGTCATATCTGGCAGCCTTTCTGTGAAATTACTCCAGTGCACTCATCTCATGTCAGTGAAACTAGAAGGAAATGGACAAGTGCTTCAGAGATTGCTGAAGACTCATTCTGATTTTTGTTGTTTTATTTATTTTTTAAATAAAACCTCTACAGAAGATGGATGAAGAAAATGCAAACCCATAAACATAGCAATTGCTTCTCAATTGTGTTCCTTCACGGTTTTAAAATCTATAAATATGGAAAAATAAAAACTATCATCTAAGATGAATTTAGAGATATGTATGAATATAACAGAAGGGAGCTGAAGTGAGAAAAGAATGTTGAACACAAAGAAAACTTTGAAGATAATAACAAAAGCAGGAATTTATGGGGCAGGGGGAGAACTGCGTGAATTGTGAGTGGAGAAACAAGAGTTTTGAAATCAGAAAGGCTGCTGAGATTTTGAACAATCCTTTAGTTAGTGTACTTTATTTTATTTCATATAAATATACTTGTGTATTAATTAGATTATTTGCTATGAGATTTAGTAGAAATGAGTTGTATACTAATGAGCATATCAAAATCAATTTTCACTGATACAAGGAAACACTGTACAAAAATTTATAAGCCTACATATTTTAGTTAAAGTCCTTCAATATTGACGCAGACAAGGAATATCGGTACAATCTACATGGATAAATTGAGGTCTAGGACATTATACACACACAAAGGAAAATAGAGAAAGACTATACTTTCTGATCGTTCCTTCTCTACTGTTTGCAGTTGTCAAACTCCAAATCCAGTTACATCTAAAGAAGTAAATGTGTAAAAAAAAAAAAGGAGAGAGAAATGTATTAAATAATTATAAAGCAGTAAACAAACAAAACTAAAATGTGTGAAGCAAAATATAATAATATAACTCATCTGTGCTCTCTCAGTGTCTGCAGCACACCTACCCAGGACCTTTCATGGTTTCCATTGAGAAGTAGAGTATAATTCTGATAGGTTTACCTTTACATGTTACTTGACCTTTTTTCTTTGCAGGTCTTAATATTCTTTCTTTATTCTGTATGTTTTGTGTTTTAATTATTATAGCAAGGATATGGGTTTCTGTTTTTGATCCAGTTCCTAAATATAACCCCATTAGCACAGATACTGAGAGCAACAATAAATAAATGGGACCTCCTGAAACTGAGAAGATTATGCAAAGCAAAGAACACAGTCAATAAGACAAAAGGGCAGCCTACTGAATGGGAAAAGATCTTCACCAACCCCACATCAGACAAAGGACTGATGTCGAAAATATATAAAGAACTTGTGAAAGTAGACATTAAAAAATTGGGTACAGAACTAAACAGAGAATTTTCAACAAAGAATCTGAAATGTCCAAAAGATACTTAAGGAAATGTTTGACATCCTTATCCATTAGAAAAATGCAAATTAAAACAATGCTGAGATACCATCTTTCACCTGTCAGAATGGCTAAGATAAAAAACACCAATGATAGCTTATGCTGGAGAGGATGTGGAGTAAGGGCAACACTCATCCATTGCTTGTGGGAATGCAAACTTGTACAGCCACTTTGAAAATCAGTATGGTGGTTTCTCAGAAACTAGGGAATCAACTGACCTCAGGACCTAGCATTGCCAATTTTGGGAATATACCCCAAAGATGTTCAATCATACTACAAAGTCATTTGTTCAGCTATGCTTGTGTAATAGCCAGAACCTGGAAACAACCTAGATGATGGCCCTCAACCGAAGAATGGGTAAAGAAAATGTGGCACAATTACACAACAGAATACTACTCAGTAGCAAAAAAAAAAAAAAAAAAAAAA
>NC_022027.1:40623161-40625199 GCF_000317375.1 Microtus ochrogaster | reverse complement strand
ATATATATATATACTTTTTCCCTGACACATGTATGTACATATAATGTACATGAATTATATACATTACATATGTGTGCATAGATATGGAAAGATTAATAGGAAGAGTAATAGGAACACTGACATAAAGAGAGAGCTATTATTCTTATAAGAACTTTTACTCACAATTCTTACAGGCTATTTGCTTAGTTTTATTTTGTGACTTCTGTGACACAGTGGTAAAACTGATAGCCATGATTCTCACCCACATGGCTTTGATGTAGACATATTCTCTGCTGCTTGATTCTGAGAAAATTATTAACACTGGAGCTACTTGTGTTGTATAATACAACAACTTCTGACCACAAGTCTATAAAGAACTTGCCCCTTGATTAATTTTCTGCAATTATCAGTAATATGTGTGCATTAGTGGTTGCTAACAAATGATAGAATGCAGCAATAATTAGAGCATAGACATGGACCTCTAATAAGAGAGAGAATAAATTATTTTAAATGTTTTCTACAACTTTTGAAAACTGTATTGAAATCATTTTTTCCAAGAGACCTTGAAAAGCAATATAATTTCTCTGAAGTACTACCTACACAAAATCTCTGACAGTATTTTATGAAGCTTTTAAGGGAAAATAAGGTATACATATACACGCACATTGAACAGTTAACAAATGAGTAGCTATAGTTTAAATGCTGGATTAATGGATTGCCTCACAGAGAAACATTGTCTTTCAGTAGTTAGTAGGATCTTAGGAGTTGATCTTTGGAAGCATGCTCATGACAGAGATAATGGGGTCAAAGACCCTTTTGCATTTTTTTTTATTCATAGAACTGAAAAGTAAATATCTTTACTCTGTAATGTGAGTCTTCTTCCATGCACTGCCTTTAAAGTTTGTGAGTCAATTTATCATTCACAGGAATAAGTATACCTTGAGTATAAGGAAGACTTTCTCAAGGGCTGTGTTTCGCTAGTGTTGCTGCAGAGCAATCTCAGAGCTTTGCTGCGGCAGAGTTGCAGCAGTGTTCTGTTCCCCCAGATTTCTGCAGAGTGCTGTGTTGTTGCATTAATATTTCCAGATATTTTATCATAGTGATATATATCTTATAAATGCACAATTTTGCCCAAATAAGAAAAAAAACATTTGCTATAAATGGGAAACTTTTAGTTTGATTGCTTTGTAGATAATGGAACATGTGAAATAATTTTACAATAATTAATTTAATATGCAACTAATGTCCTAGAGTTGAAAGTACATTTTAGAACACGATTTAATTTAATTATTATAATAGTGTGTTTGTTCTTTGTATAACTGTAACAATTATCTAAAACAAGGTGGTTTATAAAAATATATCCTCTGAACAACAAAAGATCTATCACAATAATGCAGATCAAAAATAACCTAAGAAGTAGAGCATTACTTCTTTCAGAATATTTAAAGAACTTTCAGTGGAATCTATTTATTGCCTGCTTTGACTTCTCTTGTTGGAAATTTTCTTTGCATAGTAGCTACATCTTTCCAATCTTCAAATTTTCTGCCCCATTTTGGTGTTAGTTGCTTGGTGCTTCCTAAGTAAACCTGCTATTCTTTTACCAAATCGTTTCCAATTTCATTTTGGTGGCTCCAGGATAATATCTGCTTCTCAAGCTCCTTCAGTTTATCTTCTGAGATTTTTTTTTTTTCGCCACTGTAAAATAAAATCTTTAGGTGCTAAGATATAGGATCAGAAATGTTTGAGAGGAAGAAAGGATAGTACTTATACCCTTCTTGAGTTGTTGTAATAGAAAATTTGTTTTAATTTGCACAGATATATCAGTTAAGATAAATTAGATTATGGAATATGAAATAGCCCTCACATATTGATGGCTTAATATAGCAAGTCTTTCTTTTTCCTTAAATTAAATATCTTTTGTAGTATCTGTGGTGATTTGAATAAGAATGACCCACTTATAGATTTGGATGTTTGTCCAATACAGGGGAACTATTTGAAAGAATAATGAGCTGTTACTTTGTTGGAGGAAGTGTGTCATTGGGGATGAGAGTTGAGATTT
>NC_022027.1:40620090-40622822 GCF_000317375.1 Microtus ochrogaster | reverse complement strand
ATACGACCAAGTAAAATTGTTTAACAATTCAAATTCTGTAAAGTCATCTAAAATATAGTCATGGCTCATTGAAATAATGGGGTTTTACTGCAGACAACTTTAATCATATTTCTTCAGAGAATAGGCTGATAAAAGTGCTAGACTTGTGTGGAGAATCCTCCACTCATTTTCTCATCCTTTGCTGATGACACCAACTGTTTTCTGTTTTCATTGATGGAATGTCATTTTTTGTCTCAGTTCTGTGGGAAGGTCTCTCCAAACATTTGCTTTTGTCTATTCAATTTTAAGAAGTTTCACTTCAAAGTCAAGAGCACAATGCCCAATATGGATCTTATCACGGATAAGTATTTCAGTCTAACTAAATACAAAAAAGACTGAAAAGTATCTACCTAGCAGGCCCAGGGCCAATATGTCAGTTATGACACACAATTTAGTCAGTATGTTGTTTATTACTTTTCTTTTTAAATCTTTCCTGCATATTAAATAGTCCTCAGAGATTTTGGTTTGTGGAATTTTGTATTGTTTTTTTTCATCTCTTATTATCTATATCACTTAAGATCTAAAAGTACAATAGTTCTTTTTGTTGTGCCTTCTTTGAATTTAGAAAATTCAAATCAATGTATATTTTCTGCAGGTTTTACCTTACCTTGACATAGCTTTCTTAATGTGTTTGAAGACTCTCATCAATTTGATATATGGAACAATGAAGAAACATTTGCTTTTAGATGGGTAAATGGCTTCAGTTTGTGGCAGAATTTTGTGAAAATAAATTCAGTCTGTATGAACTCAATAGAGACATTTTTTTCATAGATCAACAGTGAGAATATGAAATGTAGTTGTTGTAGGAGCTGCGGGCTGTGTTCTGCCACCCAGCTCCTGCCACTGCCTAGCTTATGCCCCAAAATAATAAATGTGGCAGTTTAAGACTGTTAGCCTAGTACCTGGGAACTGAGACAGGATGATTGCTTTGAGTCTGAGGCCAGTCCTAAGTCACAGAGACCCTGCTTAAAGAAACAAACAAACGATAAAATGACTTTCTGGTCATTCTGACATTTGTATAGTCACTATAAATAGCTGTAAATAAGTTACTATGTAATGAGTTGAAATACTGAGTCATTTGTTCTAAAGCACTCAAAAGAGCCACTGTTATCAGTGAGGTTATAGAAAATATCTTTGAGAGTCAGATTTCCTAGATTAAAACAAGGTCTATCTCTATGTCTAATAACTGTGTGAGCATGATCATATTTCTTAAGTATGCTAAATCTAAATTACTTTATCTGTCAGTCTAAAGGAGTATTACAATTTGCTTTACAGAATAATAATTGCATTAATATGCTTAAACTGAAATAAGTATTTCCAAGCAATTTTATGATTGCTGCAAACTTTAATTGACTGTCCTTTTATTTTGCCATAATTTTATGCAAGAATTTTGAGGGATGTGGAAGTGTGTAGTACTTTACTTCTTTCAAACAAATGAAAACCTTTAACATGCATTATGTAGATAGTAGATATAGTCTCGTGATGTGGGAGTGTCATATATCAATCTGTTGATTTCATTGGTTAATTATAATAAAGAAACTGCTTGGCTGGCCCTGATAGGTTAAAACATAGGTGGGAGGAGTAACCAGAACAGAATGCTGGGAGGAAGAGGAAGTGAGCTCAGACTCGACAGCTCTGCGCTCTGGAGCAGAGACGCCATGCTCGCGGCTCCTGGGCGGATACGGGGATAGCTCTGCTCTCCAAGACACATGTGATGAAGCTCCGACCCAGGATGGATGTAGGCTAGAATCTTCCCGGTAAGACCGGTTCTCACTAAGACCAGTGCTCACAGATTATTAGAGATGGGTTGATCGGGATATCAGAATTAGCCAATAAGGGCTAGAGCTAAAGGGCCAAGCAGTGTTTAAAAGAATACAGTGTCTGTGTAATTATTTCGGATAAAGCTAGCCGTGGGGGCGGCCGGGGTGGCAGGACACAGCCCACCGCTCATATTACTACAGTCTCGTGTGGGTGGATGTGTTTATGCACATGTGTACATGTGGAATTCAAAGAAAACCTCAGGAATACCATTAACTTCATTTATATAGTCTGAGTAGCTAGCAAACCCCTGTAATCCTCTTATTTCTACCCCCCCAAAATCTGCAAATACATGTATGCCTGGCATTTCTGTTGGGTCTAGGGATAGCGCTATAGTGCAGGACAAGCACTTTACTAAACACACTATCTCCCTAGCCCTATTGGAGTCTTTAGTCTGCCTTAGACATTACTCTCAGTACTACAGTCATTTATTTTTTTTTTTTTGATGGAGTAATATATGCAGAAGTTGTTAGAATTTATTCATGAGGATAGTAATACCAAAGCACTTATTTGGCTTCACTAACGGTCATACTGCTTGGTGAATATACTTAGTGTAATCACCACTACTCAAGAGTTAACCTCAGAGTATTGTTTGATTCAGAATGGGCAAGGCAGGTCAAGGTGGTAATGGGGAAAACCACTTACAGCTGACCTGAGCTAGTGGGAGCTCACTGACTCTGGACTGACATCTAGGGAACTTGCATGGGACTGAATTAAGCACTCTGAATGTGGGTGACAGTTATGTGGCTTGATCTGTTTCAGGGTGGCTCTGGAAGTGGGGCAAGGAATTATTTTGGATGCATAAATTGGTGTTTTGGAACCCATTTCCTATGATGGGACACATTGCTCAGCCTTAATACTGGGTGAAGAGCTTG
>NC_022027.1:40603139-40619767 GCF_000317375.1 Microtus ochrogaster | reverse complement strand
AGAAAGAGGTCCCATAGGTTCACAGAATTTTCTGTGTAACTTTGTTGAAGTAGGTATCACCTTGCTGGTGAGAATGTGTCATTGGGTGAGGACAGGAAGGTTTCAGATTTTCAGGGCACACCTATTGTCTCTCTGTCCTTGTCCTCCTGTTTTCTGCTGATCCGGATGACATAGAACTCTAGGTCCCTTCTTCAGCACTACGTTTGTTTAAGAGCTGCCCTGTTTCTGACAATGACTATAATTGAGTCTACCTCTGAACCTATAAAACATATCCAATTAAGTGCATTCCTTTGTAAGAGTCTCTGTAGTCAGGGCATCTCTGCAGAGCTATAGAAACTCTAAGACAGACATTACATGAATAAAGAAAGTTTTTTTTTTATTTTAACCAAGTATTCATGTTTTCCAAAAGTAATTGACTCAAAATGTTGGTGCCTAAAATTGTAGGGTTTGTAATTTCTTAAAGTTTTCCAAGTATTTTTTAATAAATGGAAAGCAATAGAATTTTCACTTTTAAATATAATTGCAAGTAAGTCTCTGAATTCAATAAGCACCAATTACATAAGCCACAGAAATAAACGTGTAATATTTAATTGAGTTTTCTGAGCACTTTACGAATTCTTTGTTAACTAATATTAAGTGCACCAAAATGCACTCACTCATGTATCAGGAAGCTTATAATTAGCCATGATCTAAGTACTGTTGAAGAAAAGGAACCATTATTGTATTTATAGTCAGTTTAATAATTGAAGTGAAGTTCATAGATTTAAGTGTGCCTTTTAAAGTCCAGTCCTTTGATTTGCAACGAAATTCGATTAGGTCAATCAGGATAAAAATGTCTTTGTGATTGAATGCTGATTCTTCAAGTAAGAGTAAAATTAATATCTGAATTTAGCTCTGGATTTACATTACGTTCCAATTATGTGGCTATGTGCAAAAAATGTTAGTTTTATATTTTAGAAGGAATGGCATAAAAATAAGGAATAACACAGCATCGAAGAAGGTACTTATTAAATATTTATAGGATTCCTTAATTTTTTATAATACGCTTAATATTAAAATATATAGTCTTTTTCACATGATCATGAATCTGTGTCAAGACCATCAAAGTGTCTGGGTGATTCTGTGATGACGAGAAAGGATCCTATGCTTCAAACCCTAGGAGTCGACTTGGAACCACCTCAAACAGAATTTTGCAAGTTTCAAGTGGTGCCTGACAGTTCCACAGAGCCTGTACAGCGAAGTGAAACAGTCAGACACTCCAGGAAGTGGCCACTACTTTAGCTTTCCCAGGTCTCCCAAAGGTGAACAATGCCTCCACCCCCGCAAGACAAAAAGGAAGCAGTTTTAAGGACACTCCATCCTCATCCCGCCTTTCATACTACCCCTTTCTGACTCTTCACTCTTTATAATAAATACAAACTGAGGAATAGTATTTGGGCATCTGTACTGGTCTGACTTCTGAGTATATTTCCTCAGCTGTAGCCACTAACAGCATGTCCTGTGCACATTCACTATGTTCCCCTTTAAAAGAACCCTGGCCATCTCCCATCTCTCTCTCTTTTTCTCTTTGCCTCTGTCTCTCCCTCTTCCTAGCCCCTCCCCCTCTTCTCTCTTCTCTCCTCTCCTCTGTTCCCAGAGGCTCCTCTCCCCTCTCCTTTTTTCCCTTTTCCTGTTCACTTTCCTTTAGTTAAAAATGCAACCACCTGAGCTCTGTTGCAAGGAGTTTGCAGTCACGTGCCACTTTACTCAAATTACAACATAAAACTACTTTCTTATTTGCCACTTAAAGATTTTCTGCAGTTCTTAAAATGAAACCAATAAACTTAATGAAGCTACTAATGTGGTCCTTTGACCTTTAAGTTCATATTTTGTGCCATATTAGGCACAGAAGCATGCCCATGTTGTCCATTATGATTACGTTTTTTTTTTTGGGTGGGGGATAATGTGATGAAATGAGACTCTCAGGTTTTATAAATCAGGATAATTGTGGTCTTATAAAAAGAATTGGACAGTCTTGTTGCTGGTTCAATTTTGTGGAATAATTTGAAGATTAATGGCGTTAATTCTTTGAAAATCTGGTGGAATTCTGTGCCATAACTCATCTGTTCCTTCCCCCAATTTTTTGAAGGGGTTGCTTTTAGTTATAGCTTCTATCTTACTAGAGACTGCAGGAATGTTTGGATTGCTCTTGTGATCTTGGTTTAAATTTGTTAAGTGATACATACTGTGAAAACTATCCATTTCTTTATAAGGTTTTCAATTTGATGGAGTACAGGTTTTTAAAGCATGCTCTTAAAATTCTCTGGATTTCTCATCTGTTGTTATGTGAATCTTTTCTTATGTAATTTTGATAACATGGATATACTCACTCAGGCTTTGAACTAATTTGACTAAGGATTTGGGTCTTTGGGTGTATATTGAGACTTCCAGTGTTTGCATTTTTATGGGATTCCCGTGGGTGTGAATGTGTGTGGGTCTGTGTGCAATTGTTTCCTGTGCTTTCTCTTGTTTGTTTGTCTTGTCCTATTCTTGTTTGTTTATTTTTGTCGTGTCCTATTATATTTTAGTTATTTATTTATTTTTTGGAGGATAAGAATTATATGATTTAAAAATACTTTTCTCATTCAATATATCTGGAAGACAGTTTCTCCTCCCTGTAATTTCTCCATTTCCTCCCCACATCCTCTCCCATCTGGGTTCATTTCCTTTATGCCTCTTTGTTTAACACAGTACTATGATTTTGTGTTGGACAGGCTAACTTTCCCTAAACAATATGCTCCCCACAGCAATTTTTCATTGCTAGACTCTTGTACTCAGAATGTAATTGTGGATGTTATATATCATAGACTAGACACTAGGAAGCTTCACCATGTTTTTTGTTCTGTTGGGATGTGAGTTATAATGACAATTTTCCTTAGTTGCATTTTCCTTAAAGTTGTTTATAGTTAATTGCTGTCCAATTAATACTTTTATAACAATACATTGCTGACATTAGTCCATATCATCTTTAGTTACAGTTGTTAATATCTTGTACTTGACTTTAAAATTGAACTTTAAGATATGCATGTTTTCATAGGAATAAATAATACAAAGAAGCTCATTTGTGGATGGTGCCTGGGAGAAGGCATTGAGCACTGTGAGGCTGCCATCAGCCAGGCACGAGGTGGGGGCATACATCACTGCATGGGGACTAGGGTACATCATGTGGCCACCCACAGTTGTGGGTATAGACGAAGTCATGATGGTGGCGGGCACTGTCACTGTCCCGCTGGAGGAGGTCTGCGTGAGGTCTGTGCTGCTGTCACTAGAGGGAGACGCTTGCTGTGGGGCCTGGTGCACCTGAATGTCCTGCACAGGGACCTGCTGGGCCACTGCCCCACCAGGCATGAGGGTGAAGCTGGTAGGCAGCTGCATCAGGCCCCCACAGGAGACAGGACCACTGCCTGTACTCTTGAGCACAGTCCCGTTGGCACTGCTGACAGCACTGGGGCTGACGCTAGCAGACACTGGTGCCAGGTAGCTGGTGATGGGGAAGGAGGGGCCGCTGCTGACTTGCATGGTGGTTGAGGTGCTGGGTGCTGTTTGGATGGTGGAGGTGGTACCCGGCAGGTTGGTGACTGTGAATGCTGGCTTCAGTGTGTCCTTGGTTTCCCCACTGCTGTCAGATTCCGACACCTGGTAGGTGAGATCCGGCTCTTGAAAGTCAGTGGCACTCATTCTCTGGTCTCTGAGGAAGCATTTGGGGCCCTCTCTCCAGCCTCTTTGGTGACCTCTAGTTAGTTCTGTGTGCCACAGTCTGGGTCAAAAGAGTCCTGCCCCTGCCCCTCAGGGAGCCAAGTGGGAGAGATGGGGATTTCTTCCCTCATGCCGCCACCCTCTGCCCCCTTCAGCTTCCAAATGACTGGGCCTGTGCACTGGACAGGTTACTGGGGCCACCTGCCCTGCCTTGCCGCTCTTGGGTTGGAGGGAACCTCCTGCGTTCTCTCTTCCCCTTTGTCTTCCCCCTTCTCCCAGCGGCTTTACTTAAAAGTTGATTTTGAACTGTTTATTTGAGGAGATGAAGTGAAAACAAATCTATAAATATATGTTTTTAAAATAAAAAAAGAAGCTCATTTGTATTCTTGATTTCATGCAGCCACTTGTAGAATGATATATTCTACCACGATGGCTTGCAAGAATCCTAAAATACTTGACAAGAATTTCATTATAATATTCATAATATGTTCTTGATGGATATTCTCATAACTATATTTAAAATTTAAGACACAAACTTCCTGTCACATGCACTCACATTCAAACAAAATTTTCATTTTCTCCTATATTTTTAACATTTTCATTCAAGAGATACTTGAAGGACAATGAAGCTTGTCTTATTAATTTATACTTAACTTCAATGCTATATTTTATTTTCTTGTGTGTGTATGTGTGCATGTGGTATGTGTGTGTGTGCTCACACATGCATTGTGGTGGCATGCATAGTAAGGTCAGACAACACCTTCCAAGAAGAGGGTATCATTTTCTGCTATGTGAGTTCCAAAGACCTAGCTAGGGGTATCAGGCTCATCAGCTACTGCTTTTACATCTTCCTCATCTCATGTACACAGGTGGTTATGGAAAATCTAGGTCAACGAGCAGAGTCTACAGAAACAAGCATAACCAATAGAATACAAGAGATAGAAGAAAGAATCTCAGATTCTGAGGACACCATAGAGAAAATAAACGCACAGATCAAAGAAAACAGCAAAGCCAACATTTTCAGGTTAATCTTGGAATCAGTTAATGTGATGATGCCTAGACCATTCTCTTCATGCCAGATTTCCACATATCTATGAATTTATGTGCAACGCTAATTGGACATGGTTTTGGAGAGAAAAAAAAAAACAAAGCTAAAACACAACTTTAGGTGAGTAAGGAAGAGAAATTTTTGTCTGAGAGGAAGAAGAACTAGATGAACCACACTGTAAGAAATTCTCCAAATACTAATAACAAGTAAACTAAGAGCCTCATGTGGTCACCTGATTGTCTTCAATATGGGACTCACAATGATTTAATAAAAAATGAAGCTGGATGATTACTTAAGTTAGTTCTTGATGGTAATGGAAGAAAACATTCTTCATTTACTGAGTATCAACAGATTTAGGAGCTATAAATAGACTACATCAAAATATCACCCAATTTCTGAAAATTATCAAGTTTCATTGCATTTTCTTAATCAATATACACATGACTAAGAAAAAAAATGTTTTATTTTTAGAATAAGAATTGAGTTCTCTGTGCTTTCATTTCAAAATCAGTATCTCAATATGGGAATGAACTGGAAGAATTATTTTAACCAGTGCTTCCAAAGTAGCACTCTCAATTATTCAAACTCTGAGTCTGAACAAAAATCAACAAGGTATCAGAGCACAGCATTCTCACTTTGAACTTTCAATATAAACTTGATCTCAGTTCTGCTTTTATTTAAATTCAGTTTAAGATAATTAGCCTAGAAATGTAAGCAAGTGAACAAACAAAACCAACAAAAATGAATAAAAATACACATGAATTTTAAAAGCACTAATAGTCTAAATCACACCGGAGAATGTGGCCTTTGGTTTAGAAGATGCTTCCCCAGTTACATTGATATACCATCAATATGTTATGCCTCTGCTAAATTAACACTATAGGCATTTCCTAAGATTTTTTTTTCTTGCCTACTTTCCACTCCATTGCTTTGAACTCCACCTGCTTTTTGCTTTTGTGGTGAAGATTAAAGAATGAAATTACCCCAATGCAATACAGCTAGAGCGCTAAGTGCCCTGACCCTTTTCCAGTGATTGATACACAGAGAACACGTTCATTGCCTCACCCTTTGCTACAAGTGGTTTCAAAAGAACTCCCTTTCAACTTCAGAATTAACAGCCCTAGTACAATACATCAAAGAAGTCATATAATGTGCATAAAACCTAAGTAAATGTTAAATTGTGTGTCTCTGAAGGAAGCAGAACATGATGACTTTTGCAGTACCCCAAATTTATTTTAACACCTTATATTTTAAAAAGTTAAATGTTTAATATAATTAAATGTTCCAAACAGCAAGTACCTAAAAGTTTTAAAAATACCCTATGTCTTTTCAAAAGAGGGCTGGACCAGATGTCTGAAAAAGTTTCTGAGTAGAGAACTTTCAGCATTTAATTAGGGAATAAAGGATAATTTACTTCACAAATTCTTTGCCTCAACTAAAGCAATCATAGTTTAATAAAGTTGGAGAGCAGACTGGAAATATGAAAGCCATATGGTAGTTTTTGTACCCAACTTCTCTAAAAGTATATATCTCTGTGTGTGTGTGCTTGTGTGTGTGTGTGTTTGTGTGCAAATTTATTATATGTGTTTGTCATAGCCAGAACTTGGAAACACCATAAATGCCCCTCAACTGAAGAATGGATAAGGAAAATGTGGTACATTTACACAATGAAGTACTACACAGCAGACAAAAACAACATCTTAAATTTTGCAGGATAATGGATGGAGCTAGAAAACATTACCATGAGTGAGGTAACTCAGACACAGAAAGACAATTACCACATCTACTCATTCATAGGTGGGTTTTAAACACAAGCAAAGAAAGTCAGCCTACAAACCACAATCCCAGAAAACTTAGACAATAATGAGGACACTAAGATCAACTTACAGAGATCTAATCTACATTGGAATCAGAAAAAGACAAGATCTCCTGAGTAAATTGGGAGCATGGGGACCTTGGGGGAGGGTTGAAGGGGAGAGGAGAGAGGCAGAAAGGAAAGCAGAAAAAAAATGTATAGCTCAATAAACATCAATTCAAAAAGATAGTATTTCAGAGTCATTTTGATTTGCTTTTCCCTGATGACTACATATGTTAAGTAATTCTTTAAATGTCTTTTGACCATTTGAGATCATTCTGTTGAGGAATCTCTATTTAAATTTGTACCCCATTTTTAAACTGGATTATTTGGTATTTTGATGTTTAGTTTTTTTCATTCTTTATAAATTTTTGAGATCAGATCTCTGTCAGATGTGGGGTTGGTGAAGGTCTTTTCACATTCTCTAGGCTGCGTTTTGTCTTATTGACTGTATCCTTTCACTGGGACCATCACCAGTAAAATAAACTGTGGTTAGACATCAGGTAATAGGTCCTAGAGAATGACATACTATGATTATTTTGCCAATTGAATACAGTATTAAAACAACTTTAACCATTTCTTTCTATACTCACAGATTGCTATATCTCTTATCTCTAGCTGTAGAAACTTCATCATCATATATTATGTGGTTACTATAACTTGCCTAGATGCAGAGAACATAAAATCATGCAGTGTTCAATCTGAAAAAGGACATGTGTATTGCATCTCTCCCCTAAAAGCCTTGGGATCATTTTAAAAGCATTGTTGGAATGATGTAAATGTTAGTAGATCACTACAAAAAAAAAAAATGGTGAAAGTTCATATGATCAACGGGTAAGTTGTACATTTGAACTCTTGGTAATCATGATAAAATGTGTATGCTTAAGTCAGGCAAAGTCTTAGTGTGGATGTGGGGAAGTGGACATGAAGTCTTGCCTTGAGCTGAGAAAATATTGACAATTTGAAGCTTTGTCAATAGCTTTGTTGAAAGTGGTAGTGAAACTTTTCTTTCAAGGTATAACCTTTGTAGGAGGACAACACTCCAAGGCAGACACCAAATATTTGGGCAGCACAAACTAGAGTTGATAACTTTTGTGTTGTTGCTGATTTGTTTCCATTTGTTTATTTGTTTTCAGACCCTGCGTAGGCGTGGAAGGAAAGTGACCCTGGGAAGTGTAAGATGGAGGACAAAAATGATCAAAATGCGGAGTATGAAATTCTTAATAAGTTAGTAGGAATAATATTTTAAAAGGAAATCAAAGAATTAGTGAGTGGCAAAAATACTTAAATATTTTTAGAAATATTTCAATAAGTTATTTTCTTAATAAAAATTATTAAAAAGAACACATACATAGCAGGCACAGAATGTATGTCCACATTCATAGCGAAATCAAAGCTGATGGTTGTCTTTGTTTTTGATTCACACCAAAAGTATGTTCCTCGCATGGAAAGAGTAGAGCATCCCCAAGGAGTAACAATAGGAATTTTATATTGAAGGTTTATGAAATATTCATTTATGAAAACTTGACACAACTGAAATAGGAACTGCATGCTATAATAATTGCCAAGAACTTGTCAGTCATGTGCCTTCACACGCTGTGTTCACAGTGTCAGGTAGTGATAGATTGGAACAAAGCATCTCTCTGCCCACCAGCTTTATCTGTGCAATGAAAACAGGGCATACCTCCTAAGAAATCTTAAGTATCAAATTGTAGCATTTTGATTTTTAATCAGCTAAATTTACAGGTATTACCTACTCTGTTAAATGAAAGCTTGTGTTTTTTAAAATAGAGATACTTAACAATATTAAAAGAATATCTATATCATTAATTAGAATATTCATCAAACAAGGATTTGAAGTATAATGTAATAAGTTGAATAGTAATAACAAAGCTTGAAATTGTATTCTAATTACATGGAAATACCAGTCAATTATTTCATATGTAGAGTGAAGGGGGATCATATTTATGGAGGAAGTGAGATATATTTGCTTCCTACAGACCTGACTTCAATATAAAAGTGAACATGAAAAATGATGTATTATTTCCTCCATTTAATTTTTTAAATTTATTTGATTTGTCTGTGTAATTCCTTTCCTTAGTAAGCCTGTATGTGATTGATGACAGAGAATGTCAGAAGAAGGCATCTTAGTATGTAGAACTAAGCATACATAAGCAGACATATGGGTTCTGGGTATTAACCCAAGTCCTCTGCAAGGTCAGCCAGTACTCATAATTGTTGAGACTTTTCTGTAGCCCCCTGCTTTTGCCATTTTACATTTTTTAGGCTTTCTTATGAGAAAAACTTCACTGATAGATATACTCATTTGCAAGAATTAGTGATTCTCAAATTAAACATCAGTTGTGAAATTAACATGAAATATTGTTCTCATTCTTTCTCTAGGTAAATTACTTAATGGCATTTACAGAATTTTTCTAACTGATAACAAGATAAAGACCAGCTAGAGCTAAATTATCTAGCTCATGCATTTACTACTTGTAATGTGTATACAGAAGGCAATCTGAGCCTTGTCTTCAACAATGACTGATTATAACAATTACCATGGGATCTTTTCTTGCATTACTTCCCTGATCTGTGCCTGTTCTTCTATATCTTCATCCCCAGGTACTTCCTGTGGAAATGATCTGCAGAGGATTGCAATTATGAAGTATGTTAAGAAACTACTGATCTGGATAGAAAATTAATTGTACTTACATTCACATCTAAAGATACTGAGATTTACATTTATGGCATACCATTTTTCCATTCTGTTAACTAAATGATTTTATCTATTGTTAACACAGTTTTTACTTTAGCCCCAGAGTACATTCCAATGTGTTTAATCATAGTCTTAAGACTCTTGAATGTGAGGGACTACTGACAGTTAACATTCACTGAAGGACTCAAGGAATTACTGAAAAAAATTCCCCTTTTCCCATGATCATCTGTACCAAAAGAGTAAGTAAAAAACTCAGTGATTACACACAATGAGGACATGAAAGTACAGGAATGAATATTGGAAAACAGAGCTACACAGAACAATCAAGGTTAGGTAAAAGAGGAATGCTAGACAAATTCTTTATAGAAATAAAAAAACTATCAAATCTTAAGGAATATAAAAAGTAATGTAGAAGCTATATTTTGTGCCTAAACAAATAGGTGATACTGATGTCAGAGCATCTTATGAAATGATTTCTATCTTAATTTTTTTTTTAAAAAAAACTTATTCAACTACTTACTCCTACCTTTTTTTTTTTGACAGGATTCCTCAAGCCACCACAGTGATGGGTATGGGTCTCTGCATTGGTTTCTTTCAGTTACATGATGAAGGCTCTCTGATGACAATTAGGATAGTCACCAGTCTGGCTACAGGATATGGCTAGCTCAGGCTACTTGTGCACTATTCCTGGGACACTTAACTGGGGTCACCTTTGTTGAGTCATGGGAGTTCCCTTTGCACCAGGTTTCTAGCCTAATCCCCACATGCCACCCATGTAAAGAATCTTCCAATTCTCATCCCCTCTCACTGTCCCCTACCAAACCCTCATGTTCTCATCCCCATGCACCTAGAGAGTTTCCAGGAGATCTCTTCTATTTCTTCTTCCCAAGAAAATTCATGGATCCCCTTTGAACCTGACTGCAGCATAGTTATCCTTTATTTTACAAGTAATATAAACTTATGAGTGAGTAAATACCGTGGCTGTCTTTCTGAGTCTGTGTTACCTTATTCAGAATATGACATTTTCTTTTGTTCTATTTGCTTTCAAATTTCATGATATTGCTGTTTTTAATGGCTGAATAATACTCCATTGTATAAATGTAACACATTTTCTTTATTTCTTCTTCGATTGAGGAGCATCTAGATTGTTTCCAGGTTCTGGCTATTAAGAATAATGCTATGAAAAAGTATCTTTGTTACATGATTGTTAATTCTTTTGGTATATGACCAAAAGTGTTGTATCTGGGTCTTGAAGTACATCAATTACTAATTTTTTGAAAAACAGCCATATTGCTTTCCAAAGTGACTGTACAAGTTCCCCCAGCTACCAGCAGTAGCATATGGAAAGAGTTCAATATAATGCATATGTTATTGTTGATACAATGGTTGCATAAACTTATAACCCAACTAACAATTTTCTCCTCTTTCCCCAAATTTTGTTATCAGATTTATTGATAAGACAGCCTTTGATTGACTCAAAGACTATCTTAAAATATTATTAATTTGTATTTCTTAGGGTATTATGAAGGAGTGAATGCTACTAACAGCTAAGTGATGAAAGAGCATATGAAGCAAATTGTGTTTCCAGGTTTAAGTCTATTATGATTTGATGGAGGAAGGTCATTGGTTAATTAAATAAAGAAGCTGCTTGCCCTGATAGGTTAAAACATAGGTGGGAGGAGTAAACAGAACAGAATGCTGGGAGAAAGAGGAAGTGAGCTCAGAGACTCGACAGCTCTCCTCTAGGGGGCAGACGCCTCAGAGAGACACGATGCTCCACTCTTGCGGGCAGAGGCGAGAATTCTGCTCTCTGAGGCACACACAACGAAGCTCCAACCCAGGATGGACATAGGCTAGAATCTCCCTGGTAAGCCACCTTGTGGGCTACAGCAGATTATTAGAAATGGGCTAGTCCAGGTGTGAGAGTTAGCCTAGAAGAGGCTAGATAGAAATGGCCAAGCCGTGATTAAAAGAATACAGTGTCTGTGTAATTATTTCGGGTAAAGCTAGCCTTGCGGGCAGCGGGGTGCTGGGGACGCAGCCCCGCCGCTCCTATTACAACAATGATTCTCTTTGTTTCACTTTGGACGATGGATAAATGCATAAAATTATGTCAGTTCTGATAGGGTAAAATTCAATGTGCACTTCAACATCTTGAGAATGTTTAACCTAACAGAATGATAGGATTCAGGTGTGATTAATTTTGACGTGTGATATTTTTTTGTAAAATTTTTTGTAATGAAGTTTATTCAAAATCTTTGAAAAGTAAAAAAAAAATATTACAGGCAAAGAAAAAACTTAGATGTTGTTATGACAAATGAGTTATTCATAGAAAAACTGATAATCACCTACCTATGAAAACCCAGTATGCAATATATGTTGATGTATTTGTATTGCTGTAACCACACATAGGAAAGATTGATATCATGAGAGTTTTCAAGGATTATGTTTTCCTGTTATGGTTAATGATTAATGATAGCTATTTTCTCTCAAATTTATTGACAAAATTTACCTAATCACATTGGTTTATCAAACAAGAAGAGGAAGAGTGGGTAAGAGAGAGAATTGCTGTAATCTGTAACTCTCCATCTATTATTTTCTATTATAGTGCGCCTATTTTAATTTTTGAGAATAAAATAAATAAAACATTTCTATCTTCCATTCCCTCCCTGGTATCTATTTCATCTGTCTTTCAAATGAATGGCCTGTTTTACATTCATTTTTTGTTACATGCAATAATGTAGGTATGTATACATATATGTCTTAAATAGAGTCTGCTCAATTTGTATGACTTTACTTTTACATGTTCAGGATTGAACATATGTCATTGGATAACCAATTCCTGTGTTCTTCCTTACTGAAGACTATTTCTAGAACTCTCAGCATTTTTTAGATATGTGTAATTCTTTCTTTATAGTTCAATCCTTTTGCTCTTTCTCCATCCACTTTGGCATGGCTATTGGTGCCATCAATCCACTGCTCAAGTTTAGGCTGTCAGTGTTGGCTGACAAATCTAAGGATACATTAGTGGTACATATACTTTAAAGGTAAACAACAGCTAATTAAACTCAAGACTAGAAATATGGCCACCTACTCAGACATAGTGAAGTCATAGACATTGAAGGAAAACCTACATTCTGTACATAAAAAAACAGCCTAATTCATAAAAATAATCTAAATATATAGCCTTATCCTCCCAGATGTATATAGTCCAGTCTTCCCCATATAGCAAAGAAACATATATTTTTTTTTTTTGCAAAATTCAACATTCTTCGTAATTACTGAAGGAGTACAAATAGTTTTGCAAATTTTCTCTACTAATCAGTTCTTTAAATATCAACCTAAAGCAATAGGCAATACAGAAAATAATAATGTTCCTGTGTAAGTGATACTTGACTTGGTGCCCAATCATAGTATATTTTGCTAGGAATGATACATAACAGGAACTGTATAAGCATTTTTTGTTTCCCTTTGCAATATCAGATAAAGGAATAACATCTAAATTACTGTATTCTGTTGCCTTCTTATTTTTTATCCTTCTTGCCTTCGACCCTCTTATTTTGACTTCCTATTTATTTGTTTTACACATTGGAGCTCAGACTGACTTGAAACTCTGGATCTTCTTGCACAATCCTCTCCAGTGCTAAGTACACCATCACATAAGTTCAGGTTACTTACCTTCGATGTCCAAGATAAAAAATACCTTCCTTAAAATTTTTTGGACTAAAAAATAAAACATATTGAATATTGTCTATTTATATTTTAGTTCAAGGTATCTTTGTGTTGGATGCCATTCAATATGTTAAGGGAGTATGTATGGAATAACAGAAGCCACAGCCAGAGAGTGTGAAAGATGATGAAAGAAAGACAGATTTCTTATACTTCTTAAATATATTTTGGTTAGGGACTCTTGGGGTGGAATACAGTGACAAAATCTCTATGGTCATAATATGTCATCCATTCATTTGATTTTTCATGGTTATTTATCTGTTTTATTTATTTATTTTTTATTGAGGAAAAAAAAATTCCGCCTCCTCCCAGCCTCCCACTCCTCCCGCCCTCCCCCCCCTCCCCCTCCCTCTCGAGTCTGAAGAGCAGTCAGGGTTCCCTGCCCTGTGGAAAGTCCCAAGTCCTCCCCCCTCCATCCTGGTCTAGGAAGGTGAACATCCAAACTGGCTAGGCCCCCACAAAGCCAGAACAAGAAGTAGGATCAAAACCCAGTGCCATTATCCTTGGCTTTTCAGCAACCTTCATTGTCCGCCATATTCAGAGTCCGGGTTTATCCCCTGCTTTTTCAGTCACAATCCAGCTGGCCTTGGTGAGGTCCCAATATATCAGCCCCACTGTCTCCATGGGTGGGTGCACCCCTCTTGGTCCTGACTTTTTTTAAGTTCTCACACAGATCATGTTCTTCCTCACCACTCATCTCTCAGACTCTTTGCAACTCCCTACCCATGCAGCTTAAAATGTTCTATCTAAAAACCAAGAACAAAAAGCAAAGGAAATTTTAAAAGTGCCCAACAAGACAGAAAATACCTAAACAAATATAAAATCAAAAAATAAATCATGGAGCATATTTTTTGTTGGACAGCTGCTCCTGAGCATGCAGCTTACAAGTAATGTGTTCGATGTTTGATATATTTAACTACATTTCATGAAATAAAACTGATTTTTTTCCCAACATGTATTAGTTGCAAAACACTTCTCGGTTATGGATAGGATTTTGTGTTTAGTTCCTTCTCTCCATTTTGGGATTTTATCTGGTTTGGACTTGGGAACGTCTTGTGTGTGCTGTCCCAGTATCTATGAGTTCATATGTAGTTTGTATTGTTGTGTTTGGAAGAGGGTTTCTTTATATTCATTCTTCCCCTTTGGCTCTTATAATTATTGCACATCCTCTGCCACATAGACCATTGAATCTTATGGAAAGAGAATTGAAGAATGCATCCTATCTCATACTGAGTGCTCCAAATTTTCTCCATTACTTCACATTGTACAATTGTGAATCTCTGTGCTAACCACCATCTACCACAAGAACTTATTCTGTATTGAGACTTATACCCTACCTTTATTGAGGTATGGGTATAGCTTTAGGGCATTAAGTTTTATTCTGTGTTCCTTTAGCAGAAATAATAGGTGTATGTTTTCCCTGTAGCTACCTGACCTGTCTAGTCTCTTGGATTGGTGATTTTTACAGTGTCAATTATTGGCTCCATGTCATGTGAGTGGGGCTTAAACATAATCAAAAATTGCTTGGTTACTCCCATAACATTTGTGAAGCTTTTTCTTTTTTTATTTTTTAAAGTATACAAACTATCTTTTACATTATACATACCATGCAGCTATTTCTTACAGTACATCTTACAGTATGATCACTTTATTAGGTATCAGAGTATGTCAGTGGGTGAGGTTGATGATTGTCTTTCTCCTCTGATAATGTTCAGAGTCCTTCCACCAAAATGACTAACAAAGAGACCCTAGATATTCTCCAGGAGCCGGAGTCCCAAGTGCAGGGATATAGGCTAGAAGAAGGACCTTGGACGAGACAGCAGTGGCAGGCTTCAGAATAGTCTAGAAACACTAAAACGGAGAAGAAAGAGGACACATCTCGCTTATGTGGGGCCCACCTAATTGTGGCAATTAGTGGCATCAGCGGCAAAGAGCAGCTCTTTCTGTTCAGAAGGCATCACAAAGGCATGGATACAGTATAGAAGGAAAGACTTAAAAGGATGGGGGGCAGAACACTACCATGGTTCTTGGAAATGCGCTTTAATAGTGAAGTTTTGATGTGAAACATTTTGTTATTGGGAAGCCACTCTTTCTTACAAAGTTGAAAACAAATGTGATGGCTAACAATTTATTGTTAATAATAATTATTTATCTGAGGACTTATTTCTAATATAATTTTATGACAAAATATTTTAGCCTACCATATATTATGAAAATTTTCTGCTAATTTGAAATTTTCAAAAATGTTTCAAGATACATAATTGTCTGTAATTTATTTAGATAACTTCACAGGGAACTGAGCTTGAATTGTCAAGAATTTTTCTTCATTTGCCACAGTAGCATATATGGAATTATGGACATTTCTCATTTTAAAAATACACAATAAGAAAAGTAAATAGCTATGCAAAATCTTGTAATTAAAAACTGCTTTTTAAATATTATTTTGCTTGATATAATTTAAATAGAATTTGAATTTATAAGACATAGTCTTTTTTTTTGATCCTATGACTTCTAAGGAGAAGTGGAATTCTAACTGATGTCTTATCATAATCGACAATCAAAATCTTGAAAACCCAATATGTGAATCATGGTTCTAGAAAGTCAGGATTCACACAGATAGGGGTAAGGAATGCTCGTGTCACATACCGACATGGGTTTATTATAAAGAAATAAAGAAGGGGCAAAGCTCTTGTGAATGTACCTTTGCTAATAAATATTTAAGAGTAATCAGGAGAAAAAGATCAATTATCATACTCTTACCAAGATTGACACATCTTTCCTTTTACACCTAAACAAATCAATGACAAAATAATTATTTTTAAATTTAATTACTTTACACTGAGCAATTAACAACCATAAGCCAAAGAAGTCACACTGAATAATCCTATATTCTGTTAGCTACTGCATTTAGTTCTCTATGCCAACACTGATGTGCCAATGGCACTATGCCAAAAACTACTCTTTGAGAAAGAAACTTCTATGTAAGAAATTGTGAAGAAAGTTAATAACCTGATTTTGTAATCAGCACAGGTAATCTGATGTGTCTTCAGCTCTGTTTGAGCAGATTCATTTCATTTTGAAATTGTTTTGATCCGTATACCTATTTCCCAGATGGCTTGAAAGATCACTTATGAAGATACTCATTTTTAAGAATTTGTCCTAACTTAATTCATTACAGGATTTCCTATTTTGAATTATTTCATGTTTCCGCGTTTGATTTTTTTTGCTTCATTGTATTTCATTTGTATTTTATTATGCCTCCATCTGTCTGTGATGTCTATATGTGCTTACACTTTTCTGGCATGATGTCATTCTAAACTTCATTGAAGCTATTGTATATCTCCTCATTTAAGCAATATCCATTTTTCAATAAGTTTTCTCTATTGATGGTTTATATAAAATGTTTATTACAATAAAGTGTTCTTGTGTATTTTTCTAGATGTCTGATTTGTACCATTATTCAAAAACATGTCGTATCTTACATCTGCTCAGACAACCCTTTTAAGTATAGGAACATGTCTGTCTTCATACAAAATGCTCTT
>NC_022027.1:40568838-40602920 GCF_000317375.1 Microtus ochrogaster | reverse complement strand
TGTGTTGATTTCACTGGTTAAATAAAGAAACTGCCTTGGCTTTTTGATAGGGCAAAAAATTAGGTAGGTGGTGCAGACAGAACAGAATGCTGGGTAGAAGGCAGTGTGGCAGACGCCATGGCTCTCCTCTTCGAGAGTGATGCCAGTTAGACTCATCCTAGTAAGCCACCGTCAAGTGACAATACAGATCATTAGAAATGGGTTAAATCAATATGTAGAAGCTAGCCAGTAAGAGGTTAGAACTAATGGGCCAGGCAGCAATTTAATTAAAACAGATCTCTGTGTGAATATTTAGGGCATAAGCTAGCCAGGCAGCAGGGAGCTGGGTGCCAACATTTCCCCAAATTACAAAAACTGGATAGATTTCTACATAGTTCTAAAATAGGAAAATGAATCTTAGACAATATACACAATAGCAAGTCTACTGTGTAAAATTTTGATATAACTATTTAGAAAACTGTATGTTAATAGAAATTTTAAAAGACGTCTATTAGCCCCTTAAAATTTTTTTACTCTTTGTCTTTACTTATTAAGATGCTTCAGTGAACTTTCAAGTTTTGATACCATAAATAATTATAAATTTTATGGAAAGATATAGACAATGTTACATAAAATTATTGAACTGAAGACCTTCTATCACCTTTGCCTTAATAATTTACCTTTTAATAATAACATATATCTTCCTATTAAATTAATTCATTATAAATCAATTACATGAGAAAAAGACTGGTTTAATGTCCACTATTGCAGTTTTTAAGAATTCAAGAATGTAACATGTATAATCTCCTAATCCTAGCAAAGTATATGAAATTATTTCAAATCCATGTTTTTCCTAAGTTGATAACAAGTTTTATATTCATACTACAGATTTAGGAGATTCAGTGAGTATTGGTTGTTAGTAAAGGAAGGACATGACTATAAAATCTAGAGCATTCTCTCATGTGTGCTCTCAGAAATGATATGTACACGAGGTACATCCTTCTTCACACAAAGACTAGGTTCATCACTAAATCAATACCCTGCCTCAGTTTTCTATAAAATTAAAAGGGAATGTTGTTGTTCATCCATATTTAAAATAAAATAGAGATAAATTCTAAAACTATTATTTCTAATATTCTAACAAAATCAGGAACAGAATCCTGGAAGTGGCCTAGAAGTACAGAACAGGGCTCCATAAAGCCTGAAATGACCAGGAAGAAAGAAACATATGTAGAAAAGAAAAGGATACAAATCCTTCTCTGGTCATCGGGTGGCTTTGGGACTGAAGCAAATGAACCCTAGTTTCCCCTGTGGTCCAATACATATCTGGCTTTCACAGGAAAGATGCGAGGTGGTGATAAATAGAATAGTCAGGAAAATACTTTATTCATTGCTCATGGAAAATTGAGCGGGATGCATTTGGTATACCTAGGATCTTAAAAAAATTGTAAATTTTCTCTAAGTATTTGCTTTATTGTTAGCAAGTTATGAAGATGGGAAATTAAGGTGAATTAATGTTAAAAATCACATTTCACTTTTTTTAAAATGAATACTCTCTCCCATAATGAAAGCAATCTTTGATCAAAATGAAGATAGTTCACTTATGTGCAGATGGGAATTATTGGATTTATGACTATTCCTTATTCTCTCAGGAGGATAAATATTGAATACAACATCCAAACAAAATCAAGTCAAGGCTGCACAACGTTCATTTTATAGTTCAGTTGTCTTGATTGTTCTACATTGATTTAGGACATTTGAAAAACTCATGAAAGCTTTATGATTTTGGATACTTGGTCCTTGAACATAATTCACTCATTCAAGCAATAAATGGTTCTAAGGTTCAAAGTTTAAATTCAAGAAAAACAGAAAGGAAAATGATGCTTAACTTTCTTTTTCATTTGCAAAATGGATTGTATTTGAACAAATATTCAGAATGTTATTATTTAAAACATGTAGTTTCAGTAGTAGTATTGGAGGAAACTAAAAATATAACTGTATTATTTCTACTAGTAGTGTTAGAGGGAACTAAAGGATTACCTGTAACATGGGGAAAATATCAAAACTCTGTATCTATTTTCAATTTTATGTCAGAAAAGTAGAAGGCATGTGTAACCTTTTCCTCTTCATATATCTGATAAATTGCTAAGTCCTAGACTTTAATTTTACCAAACTATTTATTTTTCACTAAAATAATCTGTGTGTTCATGTATGTGTTTATATCATCTGTGTATTACAATATCAGGAACAATGCCACATCACATATTTTGCCCAGTTTTTCAAACATTCACTTATTCTGATTTTCCCTAATGTTGTTACTAAATATCCTTAATAATGATCACCAGGGGAAGCCTTGAATAGAATAGCAGGAAAATACTTTTACTCATTGTTCAAGGAAAATTACCATTAAAATTTTGTATTAAAACATACAAAATTTAGCAAAAAATATAGGGCGATTTGATGTCCTATCAGTGAGATTTAGCTATTGCCCCTGAAATTTCTTCTAAAAATTTAAATAGCTCATTGTTATCTCCTGTAAACTAATTACAAATAAATTATAAAATATTCTCTGATATAGTCTAATGACAACACTGTGATATGTCAAATATCAGAAGTTCAAAAAAATATGTTCTAATGACATTGTTATACCTGATGTCACCAAATTTTCTTCCTCACTTTTTTTTCCTATCTCTTTTCTTAAACATTTATTTTTTTAATTCATTTTAGATTCCAACCAAGGTTCTCCCTCTCATGTCTTCTCCAGCTCCCTATCACCCACCACCTATCTACTCCTCCCATGGGGTGTCAACACAGTTTGGCAAATTAATTTGGAGAAAGATCGAGTCCCTCTCTTCTGCATTAAGTCTGAGTATGGCATCCTATCGTAGGGAATGGGCTCTAATAGGCTAGTTCCTGCACCTGGGATAGATCCTGGTTCCACAGTCGGGGGCCCCTCAGGTAGCCCAAGCTTTACTATTGACTCCCAGAAACAGAGGACCTATTTTGGACCCTAGAGGCTACACAGTTGTCCATCCAGGATTCATGCGTTTCCATAAGATTGGTTCAGCTGACTGAATATATTGATCTCATTTGCTCATGTATTCCCTGATCCCTCTCTTTACCTAGATTCCCAAAGTTCGGCCTAGTTCTTGGCTCTGGCTATTTGCATCTGGTTCTATTAATTTCTGACAGAAGGCTCTAATTTCTCTGGAGCTGTGGATTGTAGTCTGATTTTCATTTGCTTGTTTATATAGTCTATCTGCTTATGAGAAAGTATATACTATGTTTATCTTTCTTAGTCTGGGTTACCTGACTCAGAATGGTTTCTTCTAGTTCCATCCATTTACTTGCAAACTTTGTGATGTCATTGTTTTTAAAGTTGAGTAATACTCCATTGTTTAAATATACCCACATCTTCTTTATCCATTTTTTAGTTGAGGGGGATCTAGGTTGTTCCAGGTTCAGCTATTGCAAATAATGCTGCTATCAATATTGCTAAGCAAATGTCCTTGTGTTATCATTGAGCATCTCTTGGATATATGCCTAAGAGTGATATTGCTGGGACTTGAGGTAGATTAATTCCCAATTTTCTAATAAACCGCCATACTGATTTCTATAGTGGCTATACAAGTTTGCATTCCCAAGAGCAGTGGAGGTGTTCCCCTCACTCACATCCTCCCCAACATAAACTTTCCTCAATCTTTTTGATCTTAGCCATTCTGAAAGGTGTAAGATGATATCTCAGAGTCACTTTGATTTACATTTCCCTGATGACTAAAGATGCTGAAAGATTCCTTAAATGTCTTTCAACCATTTTCTTCTGTTGAGAAATCTCTGTTTGGCTCTCATCCCATTTTTAATTGGATTATTTGGTATTTTGGTGTCTAGTTTATTGGGTTCTTTAGAAATTTTGGAAATCAGTCCTCTGTCAGATATGGGAGTGGTGAAGATCTTTTCCCATTTTATAGACTGTTGTTTTGTATTGTTTGCCGTGTCCTTTGTCTTAGAGAAGTCTCTCAGTTTCAGGAGGTCCCATTTATTTCTTGTTGCTCTCAGGGTCTATGCTATCACTGTTCTATTTAGGGAGTAGTCTCCTGGGCCAATAGGTTCGAGGCTACTTCCCACTTTCTCTCCTTTTGCTTAAGCAAGTTCCTGACCAAATTCATTATAATAATCAGCACCTTAATTCACTTTGATATAAACACTGCCTTTTGAAAAAAATTGTAAGACAGCTACTTACTGAAGTATTGTCATATGATTAAGAAGGCAACAAATAAAATTTTAATTAATGATATGGGTTTTTAAAATACTGTATACAAAATTGTTATTTCAACAATCCTGGTGTGATTATTTCAATACTTTTAATTATTTAGGGATACTCTGGTTTTAGCCTCAGAAATGATGTCTCTAAAGATACACTTTGAGGTTTGGTAAATAACTTCATCCCTGAAATTATAAAAAATGTATGTTAAAATGATTTTAACGGGTAACAGTTTAATATGGAACAATAAACATGATAGACAGTTACATAATATGTGATAGATATATACTTAGCACATTGCATGATTAATTCTTAATTAACATAATGCTTCAAATAAGTGTTATCATTCTCCCACACAGGTTACAGCTAAATTATATAACCTATCTCACACTCATGATATCATTGAAACATTGGAAACTTCAGGATGGGCTTCTAAAAGTGCTGGGTTTCAGTACTCTATCATATGGAAGACATTTAAATATTAACTAAGAAGCATAAATCTACTAACATTGTCCCAGAGTCACCCAGCTTTTTATTGCATACCACTGAAGCCCACTTCCACATTCCAACCTCATAAGGGTTTTCCACTCAGCAGGATGAGAAGACATAACCCCAGTTGCTCCATTGCTTCATCTCCAAGCAGTCCTACTCTTGCGTTTTTGAAAATGATCTTCATTCACTGTGTGTTGTATTTATACTGACATGAGTTTCCCAATTAGTTCATATTTTTATTTACTTTATTTTGAACTGCAGAGGATTAGAGAACTCACAAACATTACATATTTGACAAAGGAAATCTATTATGACTAAGAATTCAAAGGCTGCAGATCAAGAAGTAGGTTTTGTTTCTTCTTATCTGTGGTATATATAATAAGGACAATTTTTATATGTTCATTTCCTTATTTACTTTTCTTTTATAATTGTTTCCTCTTGTGAAGAAATTTTGTGATGTTATGTGTGTAATCTATCCCCGATTAGGTACTCTTCTGAGTCTATTACGCTGCAAAGACTCCATCTTATTAGCCTGCAAGGACAGAAGAGAAAAATCAGGGTCCAGCTGACTGAAGAAAAGAAACAACTTTGGTATTCAGTGCCTATGGAAGAGAGTGCTAGGCTTTTCTGGCTGCTTAAAGCAGTTCTTAGTCAGGAGCTGGCAAGTATGAACTCTCCTCCAAATAACTGTAAAAAAAGTAAATTCTTCAAATAACCTCTGTGGGCTTCATATGAACTTCCTAGGTGAAATCTTGCCATATTGATAAAGCCTTAACAAACGTGAAGAGACCTAGCTCAGTATTCCTTGGTCCTACTCCGGGGAAGCTGTCACAGTTAAAAGGAGAGTTATTACATATCCTGCATATGTTTCCTCATTGATGTATGTATGTATGTATACATTATTGGGAATCAATATTTATAGATCGGTGCTAGCTAAATTTTATTTTTTATTTTTTAACTTCATCAAATGTATCTATTCAGTCTCAGGATACCAGGTAGAATGTATCAATTTAGACATCAAGTACACTAATGCTTCTTTGTCTTGGCTATAGAACCAAAATTTCCTGGTTTGTAGACACTGACAGTTTTTTAAAACTATTTATTTTGTGAGATTTTGATGTAATTATGTAATTTACCTCTTCCAGTCAAACCTTTCCATATGCTATTTCTTGCTCTCTCTCAAAGTCATAGCCTCTTCATTAATTGCTCTAGCAACATTAAGGTGTATGTAGGTATTACATGAATACACATATACCTATACATATTCATCACCTTAAATACATGACTGCACCTTGATGGGTCTGTATACTGTTACTTGTATATCTGCTTTCAAGGCTATCCATTTGATACTGGACAACCAGGTCTTGTGCTCTTCCCTTCATATGACATTTATTTTTTCTGCTCTGAGTATTCCCTGGTTGCCTGTAGTTTCTATGTGGGTAGAAATGAAGAAAAATTGTATACTGATGACACTGTTTTTATTTGAGATAATAAAATGATTCTACATTTAAAGCATGTGATGATTGCAAAATTATTCTAGTGAAGAGAGATGGACGACATTGGATTTTACATCAAATCAGTGGCATTTGTGACATGGATGAGCGCTCAGTAATGTTGTTTGTTTAAAATCTAAACATGGAAAAATTATCATAAAAAGAGAGAATAAGGAAAGAATTCTTAGACCCCACTCTGAACCAAACATGGTAGTAAATGTGTGTCAGAGGTGAGGGGGGTTTTGAAACTGTGTCCTAGAAAATATAAATAAATTTCTAAAGTCCATCAGTTGAATAATATATGATAAGAATGGGACACAAACCATGATCCAACCCACAGAAAGGCAAGTTATTTTTGAACTAGACACCTGCATGGACTATTTTTGCCAAGTTACTTCACAATATTAAGAATTTTATTTTTCTTCCAAATTATTTACACAGTCTTTTCATTCTCTTATGCCAGTACAAATTTGATTCATTGACAAGTTTTAATCAAAAGAATAAAGACTTTAGGCTATACAAGTAATACTGGATAAGCAGATGAAGTAAGTGTACTTATTTCCAGGGTACTTTGATTTATGTGTACATAATCATTGTTTTGTCTACTTTGGCCTGAATCAATATAGCCAAATGATTTTCTGAAATGCCATAAACTCCTGCTGACTCTGAGAATTATAATTATAAAAATTATTCCTTTGAAATTAAAAAACATACTGGTGGAAGGTTGTCATCTTTCTGAAACATTTGTCTAATTTCTCCTTCTATCTGAAGGTTGGGGAATGCAGTATTTTGGTCATTTTAATCATCTACTTCCATAAAATAGATTCAGTGAGTTCTAATTTTCTGGAAATTAAATGGTATTGAAATGCTATTTCTTAATGTATGTGGATAGGTTTCAAACATATATGCTCAAAAAGAGGTAAACTTAATAGCATGCTAGGTGTTAGACTATTATTCTTTGAATGGAAACTCTCCAGAAAAGGTGACACATTTTGAGTATTAATTTCATTGACTTCTTCAAAAGTCTTGCTTACAATTTCAGTTTCACTGGGTCCTCTGCAAAATATTGAAGAGAAAATTAGAAAGGAAATGTTAATATTGGTTTGTGATCTTAAATTATAATTACATAGTTTTTTCCCATTCTTCAACAGAATTCTTTGAAACTCGAGTGCTTGGACTTGGCTAGATCAACAAGATGTTAATTTAAGAGAATGCCTGCTTTTTAAAAATTGTCTACATTTATAATTATTTACTCATGTATTTTCTAATAGTTTAAAGTAATGACATCTCCTCAGTATAGTAAGTAAAAGTAAAGTTCTGTGTTAACTCACATATATCTTACATAAATTTGGATTTAGACTTATATACATGTGTGCATGCATGTATACAGAGATTATATAGATAGGTAGATGGGTAGATAGGTAGAAAAATGGATTGACAAACACAGATATTTCAACCTGGGTACACACATAAACCTACTTTAAGAGTGACTAGGTATGTAATTCTGATACAGCTCTGAGAAATGTTGCATATATCTGAAAACTGTACTACCTTTGTCTGAGTCTGATGTTGATGACTGGCTGCCTCTTTACATATGGAATGTGGATTTACTCACTGACTTTGAAGAATCACATTCTCATGAGACAATGCATGTTATGACATATTTAGAAGATACGTTTTCTGATAAGATTTTTAAACCAAAATTGAGAGATTATTGTGCTTTTCTGACTTATTTAAACTGATTGGAAATCCAAATCAAAGACACCACAATACCTTTCTGTTGGTCTTGGAAAATGTGACATATCTATAAGTATGTCTGCGAAGAATTTTTTTTTCTGCTTTTAATCATGTGATTCAAGTCCCAGATAACAATTGCAGGCCTGGGGCATAGGATACAATGGGTTCTGTTCTGACTTGTAAGGCAAAGTATGAGATAGAAAGCTATGCTCCTTTAAGTATCTGTGATTATGTAAAGTGTATAGCTGAAGCAAAAGCAACCCAATTTTTTCTTGAGCATTTGAATATACTTCATACATCGAAGACATCAATTAATCCTTGTACAATGTTTAGTCTGACAAACCAATGTTAATTTAAAAATCATTATACACTATTCAATGTTGTTTTCTGTTTTGACATTAGTCAAAAGTTCATTTGTACAACTTTTATTAAAATGTGGCAGCTGTGGGTAAAGCCTTTGCAAAGATTAAATTAAACTGTATCCTTGAATATAAAAGATGTTCTGCTATAGACAGGCTGAGGAAAGAAGGAGATTATTGTAATACATTGAAAAATAGAAGGGATTTACTGAAAACTAAATGAATTGTAGCTTTTAATACTGGGAATTTTTTCTGAGTTGACTGGGTTTGTGAGGTGGAATGAAAAGTGGATTTCAAAAAAATTTCTTTTTCAAAGCTTATTTACAGAGGAATACATATAACTAGACAATGCAAAAAGATGTATTTTTCTAGAAGTATTATTTAGTTCCACTATAATACTTGAAAAATTCAGGATCTACTTTTAAAGAAGAAATAGGAGGGAAAAAAGAAGTTGTATAGTATAGAACATACACTTTTTTCTCCTCTTATTTAGAAATAAGAAAATAAGTCCGCATGAATTCTATGTAACTATTGTTAGAACTGTCAATAGGCAACCTAGAAATGCAGAATGGCACTGAATGGGAAGGCATAACAAACATTAGCACCTTTACAAGATGAATATCACAGCCACAGAAACAGCAAGTATTCAGAGGATCATTTACAGCAACATGATCTGGTATACACTTTTGTAGACAAGATTAGATACAGTCATCCCCAGTGGCAAAACAAAAACAAATCAAGGGCAATATCTCCTTCACTGTCTAAAAATTAGAAATCCAAGATAAGGCATGCTAGTATGAATACCTTCTATATATTCCAAGTTGGAATATTTAAGCAGTGTGTCGAATAACCAATAAGTCTTGCATTTGTCATCATGAAATATGGCATTGATAAAATATGGCTTTTATGAAATAGGGTTTTCTATTTGTTTACTCAAGTCTACTCATTTATGGTTTTATCTGAACCTCTAGAAAATGTTGGCTTTTCCTTGGTCTTTGTATTTATTTTATAGATGTTTCATTTTTTTTAGGTGTTTCATTTTTTAACCCATTTTTTAACCCCTTTCCCAAGTTTTCTAGATTTATCACCTAAATGATGAAGTTCAGGCATTCACTAATAATAATTTTTCTTACTCAATATTTGTTTGTTTTTTCTTTTTTCTTTTTTTGTTAATTTACATACTAACCACAGTTTCCCTCCATCCCCTCCTCCTGTTCTTTCCCACCTACTCCCTAGTCCAACCCCCCATCCATTCCTCAGAGATGGTAAGGACACCCATGGAAATCAACTAAGCCTGGCATATGGAATTGAGGCAGGGCCAAGTCCTTCCCCACTGCATTAAGGCTGAGCAAGGCATGTCTCCAAAAAACCAGTACATGCAACAGGGGTAAATCTGGGACCCATTGTCAGGGGTCTGACAAGCAAACCAAGCAATATAACTGTCACCCACAAGCAGAGGGTCTAGTTCAGTACCAGGCAGGCTCTCTAGCTGTCAATCCAGAGTCCAAGAGTTCCCACTAGCGTAGGTCAGCTGTCTCTGTGAATTTCCCCATCATGATCTTACTCACCCACCCCTGCTTTTGATCATATAATCCCTCTTTCTCTCGTTCACTGGTGTCCAGGAGCTCGGCCCACTGTTTAACTGTGTATCTCTGCATCTGCTTTAGTCAGTAACTGAATGAAGGTTCTATGATGACAATTACGGTAGTCACCAATCTGACTACCACAGGAGAAGGCCTGTTCAGGCCCCTCTCCATTATTGCTGGGAGTCTTGGCTGAGGTCATCCTTGTGAATTCCCCACACCAGGTTTTTTTTTTTTTTTAATTTCTCTAGCACCAGGTTATTTTAATTCTTAATCAAAAATTGTTGTCTCGAAAATTAAAAAAAAAAAAAGAATGGTAGATACTTGAAGTATTTGTCTTGACTCGTTTTGTTTCCCTTTTGGAGGTCTGCTCTTTTCTGAAGAAGAAGGGGAAGTGGATCTGGGGAAGATGACATACGGCAAGCTTGGAGGGTTGGAGGGAAACTGTGGTTGGAATGTATTGTATGGAAGAAGAATCTACTTAAGATAAAAAGGGAAAAGGGAAAGAATTGACAATACTAGAATCTTCTGTAAAGCCCTTGTACAGTTTCAAAAAAAGAGATTTACAAACGAAATTCAAATGTGGATTGTAAATCAAATTAAGGTAAAAAGGTACTGAATTAGTTATTCAATCAGCATATTACAGTCATACTGCATTCTTGAAAAGTGAAATCTAATTAATTTCTAATCTTGATATTCTCCTCATGCTAGCAGTCAATTACACGTTTCAAACTTCCTTGATATACACAGACGGACACAAACCATATATAAAATAATAATACATTAGAAATCAAATAGCTAAATGCAGCACAAATTCTTTGGGTAGTAAGTAGTGGGGGTTCCTACATTATTTTCCATAATATAAATTCTCTTGAGAATACATGTGTAGTAGAAGCTATGTTGAAATATGACAAACATATCCTTTATACAAAAGACTTCTCAAAATGTGCACATTTTAGGGAGTAAGGGAGCTTCTTACTCCCTACAAAACTTCTGATCCTAACAACTGGGGACAGACAGTCACACCTCTCCCTTAAGTTTCCAGTTTACTGCATTGCTAAAAATAATTTGGATCGAGTATGAACAAACAACAGCTCTTGAGCTCCTCCTGAGTTTGCTGCCAAGGACTAAAGAGAAAGGAGAGGAACTCAGGTAAGCATTTGTCTCTCCAGGAGTTTGCTTTCAGCCGAGAGCCCTCTATAATAAAAAGCAAGCAAAAATGTTCCCAAGCAAAAAAAAACCTCAGAGCTGAGAGGAGTCTTCTACTTTAATGAGGTAATTCTTGGCTTCATGGTTTCAGTCAGCAGTGTTAGCAAAACTCCAACGACACTGAAAAGGGTCTTTATTTGTTTATTTATTTATTTACTTCCTTATTTACTGATTGAAACTTGGTAATAAAAACAATTCTAACCCTTATTTTCTCGTCTTACTGAAATTCATTAAACATTAAACAAATATGTGGGGTAATTACAGGAGTAACTCGAACAAAAGATCGAAAAATTTCTGTATATATGAGTCAACAGTTTGGAATGGGTTATTAATGAAGGAAATTGGAAACCATCTGTTTTTCCAATTTGATTAAACTAGAAAGTAATCATTGTGAATGGATCAGCTGTGAATCATACAAAACTATTACACATAAATGAGTCATGCATAATTCTCTACATATTTAAAATGAGGACTTTTGCATCAAATCACTACAATATACAATCAGATAGCTCCGCCAACTTGGCTCATTATTGCAAATTAACACTAGGAATATTCCAGCATTTTACAATGGAAGAATCTGTTCTTGTTTGCGTTCATGAACAAGTACTTCTTGATAAATTTTAATTTCTACTCTCTGCTCAGCAATACAGAATAACAAATAATGTGCTAGACACCCTGCTATTGAGTAGCTTTTAATCCTTATTGGAGACACAATACCTGAACATGCTAAATAATTGTATATTATAAGAATCCTAAAAGAGGGTAAATGAATTATTATTGATTAGCATCTGTATAATTTACATAGTTAAATATCTCATGTTGGAACTTTTTTTTTCCCTGTGAATCCTTGGAGTTAATCAGTTGTGACTTTAGGCAAAAGTCTAATGAAAAATTACAAGCATAACAAATCTGCCTGCGAAATGCTTGGCAAATTCTTGGTGTTCAGTCAACATTTATTAAATAAAAAATAAAAGGGATTCAAATCCCCCTGAACTCAAATATTATCTTTCAGTCCATCAAAACACTCAGAAATCTGCATGCATCTGGAAAACAATTTCCAGGTTGCCATGGCTGTTTTTGCTTAAGTTGCAGTATTATTCACGCTTTTGGCATTAGGCATAATAGTGTTTGTTTTACAGTCATTATTAATCTTCCCATCAGAGGCCTGTGACATCTCTGTGGAAGAGTAGGCATTATGAGATCTGTTCCAAAAGGCAGTCAGATAGTTCTGTTCACTGTCGTATTTCTGTCTATGCATGGAGAACTATCCGCTTTATTTTTCCAGAGACACCTCATCATCTACTATGGCTCTTGTTTGACTCATCTTCATACCTAAACATGTGTCTACGTTTACTGAATATATTAAGCCTGGAAAGGGTGGAAATCCTATCTCAGGATTCTTTTTAACTATTCAGCTTGGAACCCATACTGAGACATTTCTTATTCTTCCCATGTTCTTTACTTAATGATACATCCTGGCTTTTGTTAGACTTGTATGTGCTGATCTCACAGCAATTTTGTTATGAACTGTCCCAGGTCACTTGATTGAATCCTAAATAGGCCTCATAAAGGTTCTTAAGTAGACTTAAACTTCTTAGTATTATACTGTGACTAACAAAAGACAAACATTATGTTTTCCATTTGCTGTTACTGTCACCTACTTGATTTACCAACTGGTTCTTTATAAAAATTAGATACAGGGCTGCAAATATAAAATTTTGATATATATGTTTAGTATAAATGTGTTATTTTTTAAAATCAGTATTACTTCACTACAGCTTTGCTTTAGGGACCTTGTATGTTACTTCTTCTCACTATGGACATCATTCCTCAGATATTAAAATGTTTTAAAAAAAAACAGCTGGTTCTACCAAATTCTGAAGTAGAAGGGTCAGTGGCCCCCAAGAGAATCCCAGGCACCACCATTGAGCTCCCACTAGGAAGGATGCATTTCAGAAGTTTCCGAGAATGGAAGAGAAGAAATACTGTACAATGCCAAACATTGTATAAGATGAGCCTGAACCTTAACAATAATATATTTTAAATACAGTTTAATCAATGATACCATAATATATTGCAGTAAATATAGGTTAATTTTATGTACATACAAAAAACAATATAGAATAAAATATCCATATAAATAAATCTAAAAGAACTAATAAGGTAACGGTAATAATAAGCTAATAATATAAGTGAATAGTGTACTTCACCATAGTTCAATTGGAATCTTTTTAAATATGCAAGATACTTGGCATGTTAGGAGCTATTAGTCATCAACCTACTAGCACCTCTGAGATCCTTATTTTCAGAATATACATGTTCACATAGATAGATACAGGAAATATTTATTTACTGAAATATTTCAACATCCTCAGAAAGCATGTATAAATGCATGCAGTAATATTATTGGCCTAAGACATATTAAGGTATAGCCTTAGCACAACATACTGGAGATGAGTAAAGAGGTCAGACTGGACAGAAGAAAGAGTAATTTGTAATGTGATTCAGTGTGAAAAGGAACAAGAGCTCAAAGAGGAACAATAAGCCGATTTACACGCAGATTTAAGATGGCTCCTTTGAGTCACCTTAAGGCAAAGTTGTCCCTCTCTTTTTATTCCAATCCTGGATGATTTCTGGTACTAACTAGTATTTGAATATAGAGTCTCAACGAAAAGGAATAAGAAAGAATAAAGAAGATGAAGCAGGAGGAGGAAGAAGAAGAGAAAGTATAGGAGGAGGATAAGGAGGTCTTCTTCAGTGTCTTTTAGTCTGAAAATGATCTTCTAGCAGGACTTGTCTCAGGGATAATAGCCACCATACACAGAGAGATGAGTAATGCACTATTATATGATCTAGACCACTCAAGATTGTATTTCTCTCCACTTTCTCTTTGGTGTTTAGTACATTCACTATCCCAATGTTGACTGTGGAGTTACTATTTTTCCCATAGTGACTCTCCATATTGCGTACAGCAAGCCTCACTTAGCTAAACTGACTCATAATCCCTGCAGCTTTCTTCTTACTGTCCAGCAAATATTCATCATCAGGTCTGTTCCAATACAAATTATGCTGTGCATCTGTACCTCCATGTTTACAGTTATAAGTGTAAACATATGATATCACCTCAGGCAATGCTTTGATGGCTCCCTAGGGTATTGTGCAATTGTGGAGAACACTCTTAGATGACTTTCAAAAATATGCTTGACTAGACAGCACCATAGTACACAGTCAGAAACAAGCCAGATTTCAAGCCAAGTAAATTCCTTGTCCAATCACTTGTCAATGTTGTGGAATTATATGAAAAGTTATGCATAACTAACATTCATTGTGTAAAACTACAGGATCAAAGGAAATTGAAAACATAACTCTGACATCCTTAGCTCTCTTCCTTGGAACTCAGAAATTTTTCAGAACAGCAACATACTATAAGACACAATTTAAGTTATGAAAATTTCTTGAATATGTACTGGGTACCTATTTCAGTAATGATAAATATGACATTGCTGTAGGAATTAGAAATATGACAGACTAGTGCCCCAGCACTCATAAGAAACAATTGCCTACTCTTGGAAGAATTGGCAAGCATCATTCACTTAGTTGCTCACATCTCCCTCCCAATTTCTTCCTTTTCAGAAGCTACATCTCTGGTCCTGGCTGTCTTTCTTGTCCAACTACCAAAAACCTTGAAAGTAGATGTTTTTCTTATCCAATCTTGATTTGCAGTAGTTCACTCATATCCTCTGTCTATGTTTCTTTAGACTCATATTTTATATCTGTTAATATCATTATGATTTTCAGTTTTTCAATGGATAATCAGTGAAGTTTTCATAAAACATTTTTAGATATATTTGGTAGTTTTATAAATGAAAGTGTTGATAGCCTAAATAGAAAAATATGTAAATGGATGAGGTAATAAGTTCAGTTACACTCATTTAATTTAGTATTTTGTTACAGGCAAACAAGATTGACCTATCTGTCTTAAGCAGATAACAACTAATATCTCTTGTAACATTTAGGCACGTGGCGATGATTTTATAATATTCCAGTGTGAGAAGGTACTATAGCTATTATATTCGATCTATGAAGGGAGGATTTTATAGTTTACTCTGCTGTGGAGTTCTGAGAATAAATCCAGGATGACTTTCTATCTTGTCTTTTATAATACTTATTTTGTAGGAGATTTCCAAGAAGAGAAAAAAAGATTTATATAATTTTCCTCCTGTGAACTATAAAATGTTTCAGGAAAAATTACTAAGACTGTATTCTAAGTGGTCCTTAGTAATGATTTTCTGATTCAAGAGGTCACATGACCTATGTAATATATTCCTGTAATAACAATAAACTTGTTTTCCAGTTTCTCTACCAAGACAAAGAGCACCTTTCCCCCCATAGCCTGTTTTCATGTGAAATAAAAGCATCATAACTGAATATAATGTGACTCCCCTACCCACAAAGCCAGTTTATCTCAACCAGATGTGGGTACAAGCAAGGAAATCCGAGAGATAGATTTTCCTTTGTAAAAAAATAAACTTAGTTTTAAAATATTTTCCACTGTTATTTAGAATTTGTTATATGAGTTTTAAATGAGATAACCTTAGTTAAACATTTTTAAAATTGTATCATGTGCTTTTATAATTTTATATTTTGTTAGTTGATGTTAAGAATTCATTTTCTAAATGATAGAGCATATTCTTTTGATTAAAGAAAATATAAAATTGTAGTCATAAATCTGTTAGTAAGCATGAAGGTCATGATTTGCACTCTTGGCAATCTGATAAATTAGTCTCTACAGTTTTGTAGATGACAGCAAATGTCACAAGACTCGTAAGTGTAGTGTGGAGTGTTATTGCTATTGGTAGAGTAAAAGCTTGAGTTTTGTGTCAGCATTGGTTGTCTTGGAGATCCCTGTCCCATAAGTAGCAAAAGTAGGCTAGGTGAATGCTGTGGACCCTGGGGTTTTATCACAACTAATGAACTCTCTAAATAAAAATTGACAGACTTCCACAGTCACTAGACACACACACAAAATCTCCATGCGCAGAATACATAAAAAGATAATGTTGCCTGCTTTGGTACATGATTGTACAGTCTGCTCTAAGAAAGTAATGTATTACAAGATTCATCAGTGTTTTTGTTGGTCGAATACATAAAATACTCATGAAATTAACTAATGCAGAATACTAAATATTTGCATTTTCTTCTATTTCTGATTATTATTTTTGATAAACATGCTTACTTAGTTTATAGCTTCAGATAGTTTGTTTTTTACAGAAGAAATTGTCGTCAATTATTTGGACTTATTTGGTAATATCTCATTTACGAAGTGGCCTGTTATGGAAATTGACAAAATATTTCTACAGTGTACGACAAATTGCACCTGACTTTAGACCTGTGCTAATGACAACTGGAATGATGAACACACTCTAAGGATTCTAACAAGAAGGAAACTATTTTTACTAATCAAGAAGGATATCCATTTCATCAGACTTTCAAAACAGTTAAGAAATCCCACTGCCATGAACTGGCAGAGCATGGCTTTGCATACTTTTTCTCCCGGCAAAGCTAGGGCTTTGCTTTCACCACATAGATTTTCTTATCTTTTCACTTTACCTCACAAAGTAAAAAGGGAGTAAAGAAATAACGCTCATATGTATAAGCTTGGGTGTAACAATTTTGTTCAGTCTTACAAGCAACTGTTTTCCTGGAAAAGTTTCTTAATCTCAAGTTTTTGCATTATTTTACAACTCAAAACAGCACAGTATCTGTAAAAACAAAATCTTCAATATATTACAGTTTGCTTCTATTTGAAATGTTTACTATAAGCTTCTATTAATTTCAATCAATTTTAAGGTAAATTTGGAGACTTATTAAAAATATTTTGTATTATATAGTAAGTATATGATAAAAGTTGTTCAATTTACCTTTCTGGGGTGACAGATGATTACATGGAAAATTTTAAATAATTTCATTCATATAAATAATGCTTATACTTAAAAGCAAGTAATATAATCTATTTGGGTTACTGATATAGCAATATGCTTATTTCTTGACACCTTTCAACTTTTTCTTTAATTATTAAAATGACATTAATTTTAATTAAAATTTATTTCTGTGATTGTATGTATATATGTATTGGGTGGGAACATGAGTGCCGTGACACACATGAGGAGATCAGAGAAAAACCTTTGGGTGTCCCTTATCTCTGTTTATCGTGCAGATCCCAATAATTGTGCTCAGGTACTTGGGCTTGGAGACATGTCAATTTGTCAGGCCTCTTTGGAGTTTGAAAGCTAGAAAACAGTGGTATAAAGTTTGTAATTATCAATTTCTTTTAGAAATGATTAACCAACTAAAAACATCATCTAGGTGTTTTGTGAAAGATATTGCATCATGTATTCTTACTTTAATCTACAACTAATGCTTTAGGGTTAAACCATGGAAATGGAGAAGGCTTTGTAAAACTCTTACTTTCATTATAGACTGCTCTCTCTCAAGTTTCTGCCTCATTCATTCCAAACAAACTTGTGGAAAAGGCTGAGAGAGACCACGGAAATCATGACTTCTGAATCAGAATTGATTAACCAATATTTATGTATTTTGGATACTTCTGTTATGAACCTTGATAAGAGTTGTAGATTATAGTAAGATACATGTATTATATTGAGCCCTGCATGGTGATAGAGTTAAAAACGAATAAAGCAAGCTAACACTGTCATTACCAGTGACAACTTTTTCTAATTTTAAGCACATAATATTATACACTAATATGCATGTCCCTAGATACATGATGCAATACCTTTTACAAAACACCGAAATGATGTTTTTAGTTGGTTAACCATTTCTAAAAGAAATTATTACAAATGTTTATACCACTGTTTGCTATGGTACCCAGCATAACCCAGTGGTGACTGTCTCTAGAGCAGGTTCCATATGATTCAGAAGGCTCTTCAACCAGTAATTCTCTGATGGAGGAAGGTCATTGGTTAATTAAATAAAGAAACTGCTTGCCCTGATAGGTTAGAACATAGTGGGTGGAGTAAACAGAACAGAACTCTGGGAGGAAGAGGAAGTGAGCTCAGAGACTCGACAGCTCTCCTCTCAGGGGCAGACGCCTCAGAGAGACACGATGCTCCACTCTTGCGGGCAGAGGCGAGAGCTCTGCTCTCTGAGGCACACGCGATGAAGCTCCAACCCAGGATGGACATAGGCTAGAATCTCCCTGGTAAGCCACCTTGTGGGCTACAGCAGATTATTAGAGATGGGCTAGTCTAGGTGCGAGAGTTAGCCTAAAAAGAGGCTAGATAGAAATGGGCCAAGCAGTGATTAAAAGAATACAGTTTCCGTGTAATTATTTCGGGTAAAGCTAGCCTTGCGGGCAGCGGGGTGCTGGGGACACAGCCCTGCCGCTCCTATCACTACAATTCTCCACTACTTTCAAACTGCTAATATGATTGCCATATGAAGTGTGACCTTTCTTGTTGTCAGTTCACTGCTGTGAGCCAAACCACATGGATGCAGCAGATATTGAAACATAGCCCTCCTTCATCCTTGGATAACACCTACAAGTTGGTTACTGTTAACACATATCATTTCAGACTCTTTTCCCTACCTCAATGGACCTCAACTCTAATTATATCAGGTTTCAACATCACTCTAAATAATACATATAAAAATAAAACATAGAAATGGAGATATGTGTAAAACATTCACTTTATACTTTGTCCAAATAAAATATTTCCAAAACTTTTGTCATGATTCCTTTGTTCAATAACAAATTGATCAATAACAAATTGATCAAACATAAGACATATTGAAATAATTTAAATTTCCTGCTCTACTTGTGTGTGCTGTGTGTGTTCGCTATAAATCCTGAAAAGGGTAAAATGTTTGTGGTTTAAACTATCGAGAGTGATAACAATTTAAGGGTAAATGGAGGGAGGAGATAAAAGCAGCATGAGGTATGTTTGAACAAATCCATGGGGAATTCTCTTATTTTATAAATACCTAATATTTCAAATGAGGTTATATCACTTGTGTTGATAATGCTCCCCCAAGAGCCAAAATCTAGCGAAAAAAAAAAATACTAGGTACTAAGGATAAGAAATCTCCATTAAGTTATTAATCAGGGTAGTCTAAGCAATACCCAAAACAATATAGTCTGTTAGTGTACTTTGCTTGCTTGAAAGCATGCCTCTATTTAAGACTCCACACCATTTAGACAAATGATTTTTTGAATCCAAACTGTATCTGACCCCAAAGCCTGCTATTATGGGCCTGGCTTTCATTGTAACAGGAGCGTAACCAATACCAAATCAACTTAAACACCCACAATAATGAGGAGCATGACAATAAAGGTGTAATAGTGGTGTTTATATCATGGTGGTAACCACCAGCTGTTTAATCAGACTATGAACACTAAAAACCCAGCAAATGACCCATTGCTAGTGAGGTCATGAATCTTAATATTATACTAACTATAATTCCTAAATACAATAAATATATATCTACATACCCACTGTTACGTGTGTATCTTACAATTTACAAAAAAAAAAAAAAACACTTCATTTTGCAGCACACAGAAACCATTAAAGAAAGCAACAATTGAAAATCCATACAACTACTCAGCTGATGGATTGTCTCCAGATAGGCCTGTTAGCATGACCGTGGTATGATTTCTCAACTGCTCATTGATGTAAGTGGGGTCAGCCTACTGTGGGATGCTGTCCTGGGCTGTATAAACGAACTGGCTGGGCATCACTAGGAGGAAAAAAGCTACTAAGTAGCATTGTTAGGAGATCTCTACTTTAGTTACCCTTCCCTTGATAATGGACATTAACCAGAAAGTAACAATAATGCTTTTCCTCCCCTAATTGCTTCTAGTAAGTGTTTTGTCTCAGCAACATAGAAGCAAGCCAGGACAATAAGAAATACCTATTGAAAAAGTATATGATACAAGTTTACCTTGAATGTCAAGAAGTTATAATCTAAGATTACTCAATGAGAAAATGTGTTTCTAAGATAACTAAGCTACTTTAATAGATTATCAGCATATTCTCCATCCAGAGAAAAATTTCGTGTTCAAATTATCATCATCATAAGTTGAATGTAGAAGTGGAACAACAGAAATCAATGGCTAGGATCAATTTAGAAAACAATCATACTCCAATATACACAGAGACCCAAATAGCCTATCTCTAGTACTGTTTATCTCTTTAGAAAATCCACAAGTGGTGCCACAGAAATCTTCCTGAATCCTTTTTCCTGTGAGACTATGGAATCCTTTTCTTGCGTATTGTTTTCTGAAAGACTGTTAATGCCAATGGTTCATTTATAATTTAGCTATTTTAATTTTAAACTGCATAACACCAAATGATTATATCATGCAGCTAGTAGTTAGGAACATCTGTGGGGTAGTCTTCCACTAAATTCTTACATTATTCACTATTTCTTAATAATAACCATATGAATCACTAGATTGAATCTTTTTAAGAGTCAAATACAATTGTAGTGTGCTCTTAATACATTCTTCATTGACATGCTGCCAAACCTAAAAACAACACAAAATATAATTTGTGTCATTTTTAAGTACAGATAGAGTTCCTTTCTATTCTCGAGTCCTTCTCCAGGTGTCAGTTTCTTTTTCTCAGCTTTAAATCTTTTTTGATTAACATCTTACAACTTCACAGAAATTTTCTACAGTTAACACAGCACAAGAAATTAGCACAAAGATTCATATATTTATAGTATACTAACCAAGAAAAACAATACTTTGCTATTTTTTTTTCTTCTCTGGAATTTCTCTTGTAAACAATGAGAGCAACAGAGTAAGCAGCCAGTATCTGATTGGATTTTAGGTCCACTGCATGACATAAAACCATTGACTGACACAGTTTGGATGTCCAAAGGCCTGAGACTACATTGGCCATGGGTCTAGAAGAAAAGCAAATACTTTTGTTCTGCTAAAGCAGCCTAGCAATAAAATGACACCTGCTGACTTTTATGCTATACCCATGACCAGTGTCTCATTCACCCATCACAGTCAAAAAAATTTACTCCTGAACTATATAGGAACTAATACAGAGTCTCACATCTGGACTTTCTTTCCCTTACTCATTTCTAAATGGGATGTCTTTATTGAACTTTTGCCCTCGGTGCTCAAGAGGATATGAAGAAGAGAAAGCAGAAATGTTATAAGAAACAGAGAGGATGGATGGCATCAAGGAAACAATGTCTTCCAGACACAACAGGACGTATGCACATGTGAAATCACAGAGACTATGACATCATGCACAGGGCTTGTGCTTGCCAAAGTGAAGTAAGTTCCTAGGGCTAAAAGGACAAAGTGGCCTCTGATATGATCTCTAATTGACAACCACCTACAGAGGAAAGAATAGTTATCTCTAATGGAGGTTCACGTAGTATATGAACCATACTTAATAGGCTTCATGCCCAGCAGTAGAAGATGTCCAACAAAGCTTAATGATATTGTTGTAATTTTTTATTACACAGTTTTATTTGAACACTTTTTTTTACCTTACTGCTCTTTTCATATTATAGTTTCCAATTTTGTGTTGTAATGAGTGTGTGTCTCCCATGCAATTTTCTTTGTGTTTTTGTCTTCATCTTTTTTTGTTTGGGAGAAGATTTGGTGTTGGATTGAATGGGAGGTAGAGAATATCTATATCTGGGTTGAATTTGGGGAGAGAAAATATGGACAGAATTCATTGTATAAAAATGATATTTAATTCAAAAAATATTTTTAAAAAAGAATGATACTAAGAGTTAAATGCTTTCTTACAATTTTACGTGGTTTATTTTAAATACATTCACAAGTTTGTCCATGGTTAAATAAGCATGTGCACAAATCCTTACCTAGTCTTTGACCAAGGCTGGAACTACAGAATCCCTGAGAGAACTCATCTTGCTTCCTGCAGCATGCCACAGAGGGCTCAGAGACACACAGCCTTGTTCGCAGTCTTCATGCTGCCAAGGGTGGTTTTGTAATGTTTTATTGAAGTGCAGAATTCTTCTGATTGTTGAATCTGCATTAGGGTAGAGTCTGAGACCAGATTTCCTGACGGGCTCAGACAGAGCATGTCAGGAATGATGACAGATACGGCAATGTTCACAGCAATATGGCAGCTGCCAGAGGGAAGCAAATAATAAGCTATAAAATGCCAATTTTAGCATTACAAGAAATCTATAATTTTCACAAGGTAAAACCTCTGCCTATGCACGGATTTTTGGAAAAACGAAGATGAGGAATATGGATTCATTTGTCCTTGAAACTGATTCTGGCTATGTATGCTTTAGAAAAAAAGATAATTGAGAATCATTTTTGGTTTTGTTTTCTTTTGGCCTCTAATCTCGGATCAGAGAGAGAAGAGCACATTGTGGAAAGGTAGTTTACTTTGGAATCAATCACTAATATCAATCCTCTGGGGAACTGACCTTTGCAGAGGAAGTTTCAAACAACTCTTAAAGGTGTCTCATGGTAATTCCTTGCCAGACAGAAACTTAGTAAAGTACAGGATGTTTTGAATTTTCATACCTCACATAAAAGAATATCATCATGCTGTGGATGTTTTGCCCAACTGAACCTCATCAATTCTGATCACACTTTATTTTAAAATCCTTAAAGCCCAAGGTGGCTGGAAAAACTATAATTAGTTTCAAATATAAATCTCACATGTTGTAGAAAGTATTAAGCCTTTATTTTCAGAGTGCCAAATCATGTATTTTTCCTGATGTGTGTATTACCTGTTACAGTAAACTCCGGCCACTCTTCTAGACAAGTGCAGTCATCACTTTAACACTTTTGTCTTGTATATCACTCTTTACTTCTTTTCAGGATGAATTTTGTTTTTCTTGCAGTGAACACTTTATATGTAGTATAGTTAATTGCCCAAGAAAACAAACAAGGTAAGTATCGATGCTGCTCTGATTACTTTATATCTCTTCTTTTCAGTCCTTAGGCTTGTTAACTTTTCAGAAAAGCATATTATTTCAAGGAAAAAGTTATTTCAGTGAAAAATTATAATCTCACATCAAATGAGGAATCCTACTGAATGTGAAAGTCTGTATTTTTGTTGATAGCAACAAAATATGAGATTGAAGAGACAGTAAGAAGACAGGGTATATCCTTGGATTTCACCAGACTATGAAAAGAACAATGTGTTTGGTCGGTCTTCTCTTATAGTAAGTGGAAACTTCCTTGTCTGTTTACTCACTGAAGACTGTCTTCTATCTTTTCATTCTCCTAAATCTATGGTGAACCTTATTATTCTTTTTACTTTTAAATATTTTCAGATTGAAGTAATAAAATCATATGTATTAGTTGATGTGTGCCCAGCCTAGTTCAATTAACATAATCTATTCTTTCTTCACCTAAGTTGCCAAAATTAAGATTTTTCATTTTTATCATTGAACAATTTCCCACATACACATAAAAATCTAAGTGCAGTGGGCGCTTCCATGAGTAAGTACACTGCTTTCTTGACAAATTGAGACATACAGACCCTGGGAGTTCATTGACCAAGGAAATCTATGTGAGCAGCTGAAATCTATGATCAGTGAAAGATATGATGCTACATATTGAACAGTGGGAAAATGCTAAATCACATAGCAGTTAGTTTTTAATTTTTGAGATATGTTTATGATCCCCAATGAATGTAATAATTGATATCCTAAAGCAGCCTTTCATTTTCATGTAAGATCCTCTTTTTAAATTTTTGTGGTCTTGAAATATGAATACATGGCTTTGTAAAACTAGTGAAAATAATGTTCCAATGAGATTCATACTTGTTCTGAAATAGCTTTTATGTTGGGGTAAGGAGATAGTAAGATTTTTTGTTTCTTTCTTTTATTGTTTCATTATTTAATATATTTGCTTGTATAGGAAAAATAACTATTATATGTCGAGTGTTGCTTTGAATTTTAAGCACAGGTAAAAGTATTAGGAAATACTTAAGGGGTAGAACACATACTTTTCCGATAAGAGATCTTTGGTTCAATTAGAGTGCTTGGAAAGACTCTTAAAAAAGAATCATGATACTTCAAAATTTCTTTAAAAAGAAAAGTAAAAAAGTATATTTCAGTGCTATTAATTCAGCTGGAGAACTGCACAAAACACTTTGTGGACATTTAGGTTTTTCTTAGTTTCTTTGTCCATTGGTGCTTCCTTCGCCTAAGATAACACAGTTCAAATTACTATGGCACATCTTATTCAGTTTGTCAAAATTATCACTTTCTTAGTGGCCTTCATTTCACAGTTAAACAAAACCAGTGTCAATACGCATGCAAATGGGAGCAGCTCTAAGCCTGTGCAGTCGGACATCTGTCTTCATCAGCATTTGTTACTTGCATTGGCATTAGAAATCTCTTTCAACTAACATCTTACAAAACACATGTACTCTTTATTGGAAACAAAAACTGACAGTTTTTGTCCCTGACTATGCAATTTAAGGACCCTCAATCTCTCCTCTGAAGTTGCCTTCTTCAGTGATTAACAGTTTCACAGAAGTTCTTCTGATTAAATATGACATATATATGGCATTATTTAATTTATATATATACATATATATGTATATATATATACATATATATCTTCCATTCATAGTTCTCTCAAACTGGTGGGAGGGTGTAACAAAAGAGTAAACATACATGTGCTGTCAACCCTGTCTCCAGTTCACAAGAGCTATACAAATGTAAGTAGAGAAACACAGAAAACTTAGAACCTAGAGAGGCAGAGCTTCTTGGATGTCCTGATTATTAATCTCCTCTTGTTTTCCTGAAACAGAGTCTCTCTCATTGACCCTGTATCTAAGTTTAAAGTCAACAAGCCCCAGAGACCCTACAGTATTCTTTCACCATAGCACCAAATGAGGTTTTCCAGGAGCAACACCCATCGTTCTGCTTTTATGCCAGTAGTACTTGGAACTGACTACACCAAGCACACCTACTCATTGAGATGGGAGACCAAGTTTTCTTAATAATAACTACTATGGATTATTTCCTAAAAGTTTTGTGGAAGTGCTATTCCCCTTTAAAGAGCCTGATGTGCACATCCATGTTGACTTTAGAAGCATGTAATGTGGGAGATTCCTTTGTGTGCTGTGATTACCATTAATAAATAAAGAAATTTCCTTGGCCTATTGATAAGGAAGAACTTAGGTAGGCGGGGAAGATGGAACTGAATTCTGGGAGACCTCACAGTGATACACAGATTAATGGAGATGGTTAAATTAATACGTAAGAGTTATCATTCATGTTGACTTTAGAAGCATGCAGCTTATATTCACCCTGTGGCAGAGAGAAAGCGAATGACTTCTTTCGACAATGAATTTAAACACAGAAAGTGTCATAATCATACAGCTGGGAAAAGGTGCTCAGAATAAAAGATTCTGAAAATGTTTTTTAGGAAATTCTTCCTCATAGTAATTACTTAGACAGTCACTTTTATGGGAGATTGAGTCAGTCATAAGAAAAGAAATGGTAGTCTCTGCCTCAGGGTTTCCTTTCTGGCATCACAATGTGCACCCCACTGGGTGAAATATCAAGTCACTGAACCACGTTAAAGTAATGGGTGTAGTAATAGGAATTCACTGGTATAAATGAGGTTAATAACTGGTGAGGAGCTACTTTATTCCACATTTTATTTTGGATCCTTCACATCCCTGCGCTGTGAAGCTCCACAGAAATAGTGTCTGTTCACGGAGAGCTAATGGCTCCCGTCATGAAGCTAATACACTGTGCTTCAATAATCTTGGAACTCATTTCTGGAGTCACACTAATCTGACTTTCTTCCTCTATGTTTTGTTTTCCTCCATGAATGGTTTTCTTATTCCTGAAGTTTTCCAGCTGAGTGTAAAACATCTCAGCTGCATCTTATGCTATTTCTAATCAGTGGTAACACTTTTGTTTTCAGACACTTTTTTTGAATTTAAATTTTTAATATACAGAGAAGCAACTTGTAAAGGAAACAGTTTTGAAATTTTGAAAATATTGCAGCTCAGTGCTAAGACCAATACCTTCTGATCCTGTCTCTCACCATTGCCTACTGCTCAGGATCTCAGAGGAAAGACTTCGGTCTGTTGTTTCTTTGCTGCATTTTAACTTTTGAAAGATGTTTTGAAGAGGTTGAGTCTAGCATCATAGCCATGCTATTATACATATGTTTAGTAACCCATCTGTGTACATATTTGTCTAAAACTTCACTCCAGCTCCCTAGCAACAATCTATCTATCAAGTCGCTCACTCTCAGTCTGCATTTTCAATGTCATGTCATCTTCAAAACCTTGTGGTGCCCAATGCAATAGCCATGAGTTCATTTCTACTTCTTCATTCAGTGTCTTCTTGGATCCTTCACAGTGTGACTCCCCTGCCACCTGTTGTCTGGCTTTTACTAGACAATTTACTTGACAGTTAGAATATTTTTATCTGCATAAATTATTATATGTAATAGACCACTGAGATGCTTGGTGTCTGATTGAGAGATAAATAAGATAATAAATTTGAGGATAGTGTAACATGCAACAGACAAGTTCATGCTAAAACATAATTCAGAAGCTATCCATTTTTTTTGCATGGGGGGTCTTCTTTTTCAAGCAAATATATGGGAGAAGGAAAAATTGGTTGTTTGCTGATCAATAACTAGAATTTTAAAACAATTATCAGAATGTTCAGAGAAAGAATAAGTATTCATGGTCTTTCTCAAGTAAAAGTGACAGACTAAGACAATATATAATAACAAGTACAAGGGCAAATACAGTAATCTCAAGCTATGGGAACAGAAATTAAGGGAAATTTGGTTTTGTAGCTGTAAATAACTTAGAAGGAACTTATTATAAGCAAAAATTGCATGTTCATCGCAGTTTGAACAAAAGCATTGAGGCAAATAATGAGGAACCAAAAGCAATCAACGTCTTACATGACTACTACCTTCCAACCAACAGTGACAATGTACAAAACTGGGGATTTAGAACAGGAGAACTGCAGATTAGAGAGACAAAGTTTAAATACGGTGTTAACCACATGGAAAATCAAGCAATATGTGCTGAATAGTTTTTATTCAACTTAGCACAAGCTAGGGAAATTTGTAAAGAAAGACCAGCTGAAGAGAATCACTCCATCTGAGAGACCAATGATCTGTAGATAATTCGGTAGGCATTGTCCTTAATTAGTGGTTGCTATGGAAGAGTCTAGCTCACAGTGGACAGTGCCAGTGCTGGGAGTGCTTCTCAAGTCTCTTCTGATTGGGAAATCTAGTGGTGTCCTCTTCAGTTCCTGACTCCAGGTTCCTGCTTTGATTCTTTGTGTTGAATTTCTCTGAAAATGGAGGGTAACGTTTAAGTGAAATAAACCCTTCCCTCCCCAAACTGCTTTTGGTCATGGCCTCTATCATAGGGAAGCCCAACGAGGGAATAATATCTTGCAAATAAGTGTGGGACAAAAAGAGGACATTCCTAGACAAATGTTGTGGTTAATTTTAAGATCATTCTTAAAATTAAGAATATAATCTTTACATTAACACAATAGGATGAATTAAACAATATAATGTCCTTTATATTTACATTCTTTACAACCTACACCTACTATTGGATTCGCATTTGAATAAGAAAAGCAAATTTCTCAGAGATTAGGACATTCCTTTGTAATTTATTTATCTGGTAAATTCATTAAATATGGAGACAAGTTTGAGAAAAAGTAAACTGATTTACCAAACATCTTACAGCAGAAATGTCAAATGTGAACTGTAGGTTCAGTCAATACTTAATGACTCATTGTTTGTGACATGTTTTATAGTTTAAAATGTGACTTTATATTTCATATTACTAATATTGCCATGTAGATAAAATTTTATTACATACCATTATATCATTTTCAATTTTTACATTTATATTCTACTGTTTATAATGTTTATATGTTAGTAATATTGCTTATAAAAGATATAGTACCAAGTCAATATTTCCACAATGGATACTACACACTTTGAAGTGCTACTGATACTATTCCATAAAAACAATAGCAAAATTCAAACTCATCTTATTTGGTCATTAGATGGCAGTGGAGATGAGAACAACTTCCTGTTTGTTGTGCATCATATTTGAAGACTGAGTGTTGACAAGTAAGTTGATTTTGTTCATAATTCCAAAAATATGAAGTTAATCTGAAAGCTACATTTCCTATTTTGGAAAGCACAAACCTCAGAGCTGTGCTGGTAAGCTTTTCACTCATGTGTTTTTTTTTTCCCTTTTCTCCCTGTTGTGAATTTTAGCAATTGTCACATTTTTTTTTAATTTCATAGCCTGCTGTCCATCCTTCCATCCTTCTTTCCTTCCTTCTTCTCTCCTTTCTTTCCCCTGTTCTCTTAAATTGGCTCTTGTATATTTTGTTTTCTTTCTTTATCTTTTCACCTTGAAAATTGCTATAGGAAAGTTCCTTAGTGAGTTTAGAAACATGTGTAAAGAATCTAAATGTCAGTTTTGGAAAACAAAAATAGCTTTACCAAAAGTCATCTACTAGACTTTAAGAAGAAAATAACTTTACTGTTAAAAACAATGCCTTAAAATGCAAGAGATTATTTTAATAACAGCACATATTTTTAGTATGTAAACCACAGGGTTTTCTTTCTCTAGTTTCTGTCTTGTTTATTTATTGATTTAAATAATCTAAGTCAGGAAGTGACATTTAAAATATTCAAGAACCTTGGATTTCAAGACCTATGAAATAGATTTATAGAGTTAACTTATAGCTCTTTGCAGTATATCTCCATTTCCAGTTTTCAAATTACTTATTTGCATGTCTAAAATAAAACGTCTTAAAAGGAAAATTTTAGCTTACGCTCTGTGAAGCTTTCTCTAAAATAAAATTCTTCTGGGATGTTGAGCTATTGTATTTGATTGTTGGTATTTCAAAGCTATGATCAAATATATTTCTGATAAGAAAAAACTGATTTAATAACCTAAGAAAAAATTCTTTCATAGTGAGAGTGTTTTAATTAAAGATTGATAAGTGTTAGTCAATATGACTTATTATAATTTTGAGACAATATTTAACTATTTTGACCTTTGTGTTTCATAAGATGCCAAACTACATGAGCATGTATTTATATAGACGCCATAAATCTTCAAACCATTGTTTATATCTACCATGGTTTAAAAAGACAACTTCCTTATCTTAAGACTTAATTTCAAGAGTCCACCAATTTAATCCCCAAATACTCTTTGAAGTGGAGTAGTAGTAGACTGTCTAGTCAGTATTCACCTAGGTAACAATTCCTAGTGAATCTTCTGTGACGCAGCCATAGAGGACCATGAAAATATCACAATATGATGGAAACTTAAGCAATACTCTGAGCCCAATGCCTATTGAAAACCTGACCAGATCCTAAAATCTGGACAAAGGAAGAGATGAGTTACACAAAATTTAAGAAAATATGAAGAATAAGTAGGAGTTCACTCTCATTACTTCAACTGAAATTGAACGTTCATGGAACATTTCTTTTTGTTGGTTTGGGTGTGAATATTTAAGAGAGTCACCTAACATTTTTGACAAATGTATGATGAATTTGAGAGTTAGACCATGACTCTAAGGAAATTTAGAAAGTTGTGTCATGGTTTATACTTTAGGGAATAAGGATACACTGATGAGGGACTCTAAAGCCCAAATGACCAGGTACTGAATGAATAGGAGCAAAATGCACGATTTGGATTGGAGTGCAGGAATAGAAGAATCTAATAGGATAGTATGCAGATGTTGTTGGGTGATCAAGCAGGAGATAATTTAGTTCTATGGTGGTTTTATAACAGACAATTGACAATACAAAGATATTTAACTTTAAATTTCAACCTAACTGAGTTGTGCTGAGAACAAAAGAAAATAGAATATACTGAACTGTAGAAAACTCATTGAAGTTTTGTTTTTATCTCCTCTTTTCCTCTGATTTTTATATAGAAGGTCATGGAATTCAGTGCATATACATATATCAGTGTGAAATTACTTTAAACATGTTAAATTTTTCCTGTGCTTTTTTTGCCATAAGATTAATGTATAATTAATAAATGTAGACTGATTTAATTTTGAATGGATAGTGGTAGCTTCCTTTGTGACTCAATGGCGGCACAGAGCAAAAATTCATGAAATCAGGTATGAATAGAATCCCTAATCATCATTTCTTTATTTCTTTCCAATTTTGGAAACCATATGTGTCTGGAAATTAAAGATAATCATGCCAGCGTATCATCATAACCCCCTCAAAAAGATGAAGTAAAAAATGACAAGAATAAAAAAGAAAAGAGAGGAGGGAAATGTGCCATGAAGACAAACCACATGTTACTCATACAAATAAGTAAAAATATAGTATATTTTAGATTGCAAAACGCAAGTATTTGAAATTAAAGTTTTCTTGATGTGTGAAGCAGTGAAGCTGGAAAATGTACTTAGCTGTGTCAGGTTTCTTCAAAAGGGAAACTTTAGATAAAGAACTTGAGGAAGAAATTTGTTTTTGTATCAAACATAAAGTTTTCTAAGTATCTTAGAAGTTATTAAAAGATAGAATTGTATTTCTATTTTAAGTCATTATAATTCCACATTTGCCCAAAATGGAAAATACAGATATTGTTAAAAGAAGAGAGTATACTAAGATCCTATATACTTCAGTTTCTATTTCTATCATTAATCAATTTGTTATCATTTCTTAATTTTAAAGGTGAGGAAACTAAATCAGGAATAAATCAAATAATATGTACAGATCAAATTTCAATTTATTTGCCTTTATGTTATACATTTAAGACATTGTTACTCTCAATTTATATATTTTATTTCTATATTGTCAGTATTCATTTGTTAAACACTGTTTTTGTGACCAACATTTCCTTTACTCCAAAATAATTAACATGTTTTAAAAATATGTATATATAACTTACTACCTCATAGAAAAAATAAAACACTATAAAAGAAAAATTCATTATAAACATCTGTATTTTCATATTTTATATAAAACTGTATTTTATACTTCCATAGTGTTTTATGTTTTTTTTAAATAAACTTAAATTCTGCTAAATTCCCAGCTGGTTACTAATACCTCTTACTCTCTTGATATTTGTTATTCTTCAAATGTCAGCATGATAATTAGTTTTGAAAACATAACAAGAGGTTAATTATTCCACTATTATGTATATTTTAGACCAAGTAATAAAGACAGCTTTAGTGCTTTATGAGTGATCTGGCTCTTTGAGAAATTATCAACCTAAGACATGCATAATAAATTATAATTTCTGATTAAAGCAGATATTCAGACACTTCTATGTAGTCAATACAGAGCCACCTCAATTCATTATTTTTATGTAAATGAAAGTGCTTACTAGTGGTGTTATATCTCCTGTTGTTATGAATGTTTCTGAAAAAACTATCTTTTGTGAGATGTTGCTGTGGCTCTTGCAGAGCCTTCACCCACATATTTCAGGTGATGTTTGACCACCCTTGTGTGATGTCCCTTTCCTATTCACCACATACAGATGTCAAGAACTGTGAAGGGTCTGGGATTTTATTGTGGATAGAAGCTAACAAGTTAGCTTGTCACAACTTTATAGATGCTGGCACAAGTCAAGAGACATTGGGGTGGTGTCAAAGCCTTTACTAGCTATGACAGTAAAGCCATCTTAGCGACATATTTTCATTGGCAATGTTTCCTCTCAGTGATGGGGATGACATGAAGATGAACTCAGGTGCATGATCAGCATATAAAGTGAGAATTTATTATGACTAAATAATCCTAAATACAGGAAACTTTTATTTCATAAATGATAATGCTGTTAACAATAAACACATTTGCTCTGTATTATGTATCTTAAGATTCTATCTTTATTGCCCATAACTATTTATTTTACATTTTTAAAAACTTTCTTATTATCGTTTTTTTGTGTCTTTCACAACTTGTATCTCAATCCCATTCATTTCCATCTTTTCATATCTGCCCTCTGTTCTTGAAATCCCCCCTTCCAAATAAAATTTAAGAGATAGAAAGAAGAAACAGAAACAAAAATCAATCTTGGCATGAAGCAGAGACACAGTGAGTAATGCAGTAAACCCCTTTATCAATATATCTTTACTTGCAATTGTTTTTAGCAAAGACTCATTTGCCTGGTTCAAAGTCTTTGGTTTCTGCTATACTATAGATGATGGGCTCCTCGTAGATATATTGTTGTTGTCCTGTGTATGGAGATTCTAAATCTTTGATTCTCCAGGAACAGCCCTTTCATCTGCTCCAGCATATCACAGATGGAATGGAAATTGCGTTTGGACCAATTCATACCCCTGTTTCAGGGCCTGGGTTCTTGACAGATTGATCAGCCCTCCAGATCTTCCCAGTCCTCACCAGCAGTGTGAGCTCTCTAGCATTTTCCCTGGTTAGTTTACCTTTACAGCAGTGAGCAATTGGCAAGGCCAGTTCTCCTGCTTTTACATCATGAGGATCAGCTCTCCTACACATTTATACAATTAGGGCCAGCTGGCTCTGTGTTGCCTAGGTGAGATGCAGAGCCACTCTCGAGATTGCTGCAGCTGGTGAGGGCCAGTTACAGCTCTCTCATTCCTATGACCTCAGCGTCATAATACCTGCCTCTGGTGTAAAGAGGTGGTGGTGTGAAGAGTGCATATCCCTCACCTATGCCACCACATGACAGATGAAGCGTGGGGCCAGGTCATATTCTCATGTTCTCAGAGCCAGCTTACCTGTTCCCCCATCTATCAGGCCAGCTCCACTGTGCTGCCCAGACGAGGTATAGGACACACTTTCCTAAATGTTATAACTGGTAAAGGGGAGGGTCAGCTCCCTTGCCAGTTGGAGGTGGAAGAGTTGAGGGGGTAGAGCATCTTTCTCTCCACCCACCACCACACTGCAGAGGATGGAGGTAGTATCAGCTATGCCTCTCATGCCCTGAGTGCTGTGTACCTGTCTACAGGATCAACCTTACTGTGCCTCCAAGGTGAAGTACAGGGTTTGTTTCTCTGAGTACTGCAGCTGGTGAGGAATTGGTTCAGGCCCCCGCTCCTGCATGTGGAAATATAGCTGTCACCTATATTTCCACATGGCAGACAAGAGGGGCACCACCTGCTTTCCCATTCTTACAACCTCGGGGCCAGTTAGATCATGTCCCTATGAACAGGTTCAACTTCATTGTGCTGCCCATGTGGGGTGTAGGACCCTCTCTCCTGAGTGCTTCAGCAGTTGAGGGGCAGAACCAGTTTTCCCTAGTATTGTAGCAAGTTAGGGGTGGGAACAACTCTGTACAGCCCTAGCCTCTCAGCCATCAGTGATATCAGGAGCCATGGATATCAGCACAGACTATTACTGCACCAAGGCCATTCACCCAAACATGGACCCTGGCAGGTGCCCAAGTCCAGACACCATAGGTCCCTGGGTGGCAATCAGGTGTCCTGCCTCAGTCTGCTCCTTATTACTTTTCCTTCTTCAAGTATAGCTCTGTCCACAGGAAGAAGCTATTCTCTCTCTCTCTCTCTCTCTCTCTCTCTCTCTCTCTCTCTCTCTCTCTGTGTGTGTGTGTGTGTGTGTGTGTGAGTGCTTGTGTGTGTCTATGTCTCATACAATACCACACATTTATTCACCATAATAGTGGCTATCTGTCTGGTGCCATAAGGGCCTGTGTTTTCTTCTCAGAGCCTGGAACAGACAGTCCCAGGCCTGCATGTGGGTCTCCTTGTTTCACTCAATATATCATAACTGGGTAGGACAATGCTTGCTCCTCAGAGCCTGGGGATATACACCCAGGCATATGTGTGGGTATCCTAAAGGTCCTATTTTGTAACTACGTCTCTATTGTTGTATTTTATCAATAAAGACTAGGGAGTCAGATGCTGGGATGAAAACCTGCTAGTTCAGAAAGGCAGAAAAAGCATCCAGTTGCTCCTCCTCTGCTGCCATTCCAGAAAAAGAATTGTCTCTCTTTTT
>NC_022027.1:40567043-40568718 GCF_000317375.1 Microtus ochrogaster | reverse complement strand
TGCGCCACCACCGCCCGGCCAAGAATTGTCTCTTAAACCATCTCAAACAAGCAAACAAATAAAAAACAAGTATTAAGCAAGAATTACAGTTACAATATTTATATCTACTTTATCTTTTATCATAACTAAGAAAAACTATAGCTATAAATTCTTCAGTTACATCAAAAACTCCAGAAGGATATAATATTACCTAAATAAACAGAAAGTGCATCATAAACAACTTCCCAAGCTCTAGAAATGACAGAGACATCTCACTGTCTGGACAGTCTCCTAAAGTTTTTCTGTACTGTTGGGGCATCCACCTTCAGCCTCCAGGCCCATGGTATCTAACAGATTATTTCATAAAGCAGGAAATTTCAAAGGCATTTCCACCTGTATTGGCAGTTTGTTAGTAACTTTCTTCTGTGTCCTGCAGAATGTCTGGCAGACTCTTTCATGTAGAAGGAACCCTGAAGGATTGCCTCACCTTTAGACAAGTTCTGCAATCATTTCTCTGTAGTTGTGCATGTCCAGTTCATCAAGAAATCGAGGCAAGAGGAGTTTCTTACCAAATGGCTAACAAACTCCATGAGGAGCCTCTTAGATGGCCATCTTCCTTTTGAAGCAACTGGTGCTGCCAAGAGCAGATGTGTCTCACTGTCATGAAAAGTCTTAAGCTCTTAAAATATTTTAAATGCCATATTGTGTAGTCTTTGAAAGGTTTGAAGAATGCCTATCCATCTGAAATACATATCTGTCCATCTAGAAAATCTAATTATCATGACTACATGCTTGACTATTGTAGATGATTATCTATTAACATATATTTCTTAATTATACATTATATTTTTATTAATTGTGCTACAGATGCCCATTATCTTTTTTCAGTCTGAAGATTTAACACTATATTATGCATTGGTTTACATTACTCCTTGGGATATGTTGGAAAAAAATTCTACTCCTTTTATATACATTACCAATGACAAACCAAAGTAGGGATATTGCCACATACCCTGTTTTTGTGTGAATCAATGAATTTTACTGGAGTTACCTTTAGCAATATGGTTGAGTACTTTCAGTACCCTAAATGACCTGAGGACAACTGCATCAGCAAAACCTACTCCAATATGACTGCCAGCTCATGCATGTTGAAACCCTGGATATCAGTGGCACACAGGTCAACAGATTAGAGAATATCTTTTCCAGGTAGCTCAGTTTTTTCTGAGTGCCTTCTAAATATGATAGCTGGTCTTTCCCTCTTTTAGACTGCTTGACTTGTCTGAGCCATGTTAAGGTGCTAGGATTGTTGGAGATTGTCTCTCAGAAGTTCCAACCGTTTATTTATTCTTGGTAAAAAGAGGAACCTAGTAAATCAGGTCAGTTTCAGAGACTTCCTGAAAGTATTATATTGTTGACTTTATGGCTTTGAGCAAGCTTTTCTGCCCCACCTCCCAGGTCAGATGTTTTGTATTCTTTGGGCACATCTTAAATCCTAAGGAGTTAACCTCCAAGATGGAATGTTTTATCTCAGAGGAAAATACTATTCAACAATTGCATTGGTGTCTGCCTTTGTTATTTAATAGGAAATATTTCTCTAGTGTCACACTTTTTTATGGCCTTGACTATTTGAAGAGCTTGTTCAATTTGCCATATGAAGAATTTCCCTAAGTTTGTTGCATCCTGTTTTTATTCCCAT
>NC_022027.1:40558273-40566495 GCF_000317375.1 Microtus ochrogaster | reverse complement strand
TCTGTCTCTGTCTCCTTTCATCGCCTGATGAAGGTTAATATTCAGGGGGATGCCTATATGTTTGTCTTTGGATTCACCTTCTTATTTAGCTTATTTAGCTTCTCTAGGATCTAAAATTTATTAAAGATATGTGCAGAGAAACACCGCAGAATAATACTGTCCCTTTTAGTGAGTAGCTGAAGAGGCATAACAATCATCTATTCTTCATAATAGCTAGATCTTCAGTCAGCTGCTTAAGTTATTATCTACTCACACCACATATGGAACCAATTACAAAGCAAAGTAGGGATACTATCAAGTCCAATTTGGTGAATCAATGAATCTCATTGCAACAACTTGTAGAAATATGGGTAAGATGTTTCAGGAGCATAAATGACTTAATGACAGCTGCATCGGTAAAACCCACTCCAACATGCCTGTCATCTCATTAAAATTGAAATGCTGAGTATCAGTTGAGGGTAGCTCAAAATATTAGAAGGTCTTCCAGGTAGCCTTTTCTAAACAGCATGTCTGATTAAAATATGTCCTCATGTTTTGTCTAATCAAAATATAAACTGATTCCTTTTATAGGATTTTTGTTGTTGATAAATTTATTACTTGGGGAAATGGCTCTGCACTGTAGTCTAACACTCATAATGCCATGAGGTAATACTAATACTATTAGAAGAGAGTCTTAACTAGGTGTGAAGGTTAAAAGTTACAATAATAACTGCTCTGGCAAGATGGGCAAATAGGGATGAGAGTGACATGAATGTCTTAGAACTAACTAACTTATTTCTGATTTATTTAAATTATTTTTAAAATCTTCCTTTATACAATATATTTTCATCATATTCTATCTCTACCAATAACTACTTCTAGAACTTGCCTACCTACATACCTTAAATTCACTGTTCATTTCACTGTCCTCTAAAAAATAGCAAAAGCAATTCAGAAATCCCAGGCTGAAAATCGAAACAAAAAAAAAAAAGGAGGGAGGATGGAAGGGAGGAAGAAAGGGGATGACACACAGAGACACTTACATAAAGAGAAACAATACCATAATAAAAGAATTTATGCACAGGTGTAACTCCTAGGAATCTACAAGGGTGACCCTAGTTAAGACTCCTAGCAATGGGAGATATGGAGCTTGAACTGTGTCATCTTTTGTAACTAGACAAGACTTCCAGTGGAGGGCTCGGGATACCAACCCAGTCACCACCCTCTAACCTATAATTTGTCCTGTCTACAAGATGTGCTGGGATAAAGAAAACTCAGAAATTACTGGAGTGACCAAATAATGGAAAGTTCAGCTGGAGACCCACACCCTGATGGACAGGACCCAGAGATGAGATAACGCAGAGACCTAGGATAGAACAACACATAACAGGCCAAAGAAAAAGAGTCAATGAAATAAAATGATTGCTAATGATATTCTACTAATCTCATAGATTGTGGCCTAGCCCACCTCTCATCAGAGAGGCTTCACTTAGAAACTGATGGAAAGAGATACAGGGACCCCACAGCCAAACATTAGGCATAGATCATAGAATTATACGGAAGAGGGGAGAAAGGATTTTATGAGCCGTACAGTTAAGGACACCACAAGAAAACCCACAGAATCAAATAATCTGACCTCATGGGAGCTCAGAGAGACTAAACTGATGCCCAGGAAGCCTGCATGGGACTGACCTAGGGCTGCTCTATATATGTTATATTTCTGTAATGTAGTCTTCTTTTGAGATGCCTAACAGTCTGAATAGGAGCTCTCTGTGACTCCAGTGTCTACTTTGGGGACCCATTCTTTCTACTAGAGTCCCTCATTTCACCTTAATAGAAGATGAAGGAGCTTAGTCTCACTGCAACTTTATTCTCCTTGGCTAGCTGATGTCCACAGGAGAACCACCTATATCTGAAGAGAAATAGTGAAGGAAAAGTGATTTGGCAGGTAGAGGGAAGATAGAAAGGAGGAATTATGAGGAGGGGAGGGAGGAAAAACTTTGGTTGGGTTATAAGAGGAAAAATAAAAAACAATATAAATTGAGTAAATGTGGACACGCACTAACAGGCACATACACACACACAAACACAAATAGAATAGAATGTGCACACATAAATAAATAGCACAGAGGCGTATTTTGGCATTGTCTCCCTCATTACATGAAGAATTCATTTAAATTCCTTTCATATGTGTATATATTAAACTTCTAGAGAAGTAGGTCTTGACGTGGCTTTTCAAAATGCCTCTAAGTGTTAGTTGTCCTTCTGTATTTCTTCCTTTTGACTTTTCTCCCATTTCCCCTCATTTAGCCCTCTATTCCTTTTTTTAGAACTCTATTCTCTATATCCTCCTCCTTGGAAGATTCCCTTCTCCCCTGTTTACTTAGTGGAAAACTAACCTCTGTGAATATTCACATTGAATCACACACATTTAGATAAAAATTACCACACATAAAAGGAAACTTACAATATTTGCCATTTGGGGTCTCTTTAAAGATGATATTTCCAGATCCACCCACTTACCTACATACTTCATAATCTCACGTGTCTTAGCAGCTGAATAATATTCCATTTTCTGAAGTGCCACATTTCTATTATCCATTCATCAGTTGATGGATAGCTAGCAACTTTCCAATTGTTCGCTAATATGATTCGAGCAGGAATGAACATGAAAACACAAGTATCTTTGTAATAAAATATGATATTCTTTGAGTATATGCACTTTTGTGGTATAGCTGGAATTTTAAGCTTTTTGAGAATCATCCAAAAAGATTTCCATAGTGACATTACCAGTGTGTGTTCCACCAGCAATGATTAAGTCTTTCCATTTCCCAACATCCTCTACAATATATGATGCTATTTGTTTTATTGAGCTTGGCTATTCTGACTAGTATATGATAAATTCTCAAAGTAATTTTTATTTGTATTTCTTCATTGTTTAGATTTGTTCATGAGCATAAGCAGTCAATCACTGAGCTACGTTAAAAAGTCCCCATGGCCTTGTCCATCTTATTGCTTCAGAGCTATTAAATGACATGGGGTCTTTAAATAAGAGATTAAATATATGTATGTTTCATCCTGTTTTTAAAATATGTTTACATATATTTCAGATAAATAGTATTTACACATTTTATACATATCTATATTAGGTTATTATGTTATTTTTGAAATATTATTAAAAATTACCAAGTTCAATCTAATGTGTTTGCCATTTTCTAATTTGTTCTTTCTCTCAATGATAGTGAGCATCTGAGTTTTTATACTTTCACTATTATTTCATTTTTTCTTAGTCTCCCTGTACATTCCAAGTCTCATTATGCTGCCAGCAATGTCTTAGAGACCTTCCACTTTCTTGTCTCCCTGTGCCCATGACCTCTTTATCCCTAGAATTAAAATCAAAACTCTGGCACTCACCATACCTTTAGACATATCATATTCTACTGATGATATAATTTCAACAAAATATAAGAAAAAAGGTTAAAAATCACTTTTAATCATCAATGTTTAGGTACTAATTATTTTTATAATTATGAAACAAATCTTTGTTCTTAAACAATTAATATTTACATAGTAAAAGCTTAAAACAATTAAAATTTAGGGATGAGCTGTGCAGCTGTACCTTGTCTAGCATTGTTGTCTTGGGACTGTATGTAAGTGAAGCATCAAGGCATTGTTTTTGAAATGTAACTGGAGCTATGTTCAACTATTTTTGTCTCCCTGTCTTGCTGTGCTATAAATGACATTTTACCAAATCAATGAAATATTTTTCAAGATATCCCAGTAGTATGGGTTTCTGAGAAAAGGAAGAAACCAGTGGCTTATTAGAATTACATCTTTGAACCATGGCAGGCCATCATATAAGTTCAGTGGAACACGACATTTGAGTCTCAATGGTTACAGATAAAACTTTGAGAAATGTAGAGATTATAAATAAAAGAAATGTTGGAGGTGACTTGCTATCTCTTCAGGATGTGCAGTGAGCAAAAAAACAAAACAAAACTATATTCTTTCTAAAAGTAATGTAAACCTATTGTCATGACAAGTGGAATGACACCCGAAACACTTACAAAAACTATGAAAGCCCCATCAAAACACTAGGGATGAAATCCCCATCAAAATTCTAGGAAAATTCTTTATAGAACATCATATGAAAACATATGAAAATTCTTTACAACTTCATATGAAAACAAAAAACAAACAAACAAAAAACAAGGATAGTCAAAACTGTCCTGTACAATAAAGAAACTTCTAGTAACATCACTGTCCCTGACTACAAGCTCTACTACAGAGCTATAGTAGTAAAAACAGCTTGGTATTGACACAAAAACAGACATGTAGACCAAAGTAATTGAAGATCCTTATATTAATCCATGCACCAAAGAGCAGCTGATTTTTGACAAAGAAGTTAAAATTCTACAATGGGAAAAAGAAAGTATCTTCAACTAATCATGACATCATAACTGGATGTAGACATGTAGAAGAATGCAGTAGGTCCATATCTATCCCCATGAACAAAACTTCAGTTCAAATGTATCAAAGACCTCAACATAAATTCAGTTACAGTTGAATTGACAGAAGAGAAATTGGGAAGAACTGTTAAATGCATTGACACAGGAGACTATTTCTTGAATATTACATCTGTAGCACAAACAATGAGATTGACAATTAATACAAGAGACTTCTTAAAACTGATAATCTTCTGTAAGACAAAGAACATAGTAAATAATACAAAATAGCAGCCTACAAAATGGGAAAAATCTTCACCAACTTCACATTTGACAGAGGGCTGATATACAAAATATGTAAAGAACTTAAGAAACTAGACATCAACTTGCCAAATAATCAAATTTAAAAATGGGGTACAGATCTTAACAGAGAATTTTCAATGGAAGAGTCTCAAAAAGCACTTAAGGAATGTTCAACATCCTTAGCCATCAAGGAAGAGCAAATCAAAACAACTCCGAGATTTTGTCTTACAGATATCAGTATATCTAAAAACGCAAATACAAATGACAGCTTATGCTGGAGAGATTGTGGAGCAAGGGGAACACTTCTCCATTGCTGGTGGGACTGCAAACTTGTACAGCAACTTTGGAAATCAGTGTGGCTGTTTTTTAGAAAATTGGGACTCAATCTACCTCAAGACCCAGAAATACCACTATTGGGTATATACTCATAGAATGAAAACTCATACGAAAAGACATTTGCTCAAGTATGTTCATAACAGCTTTATTCGCAATAGCCAGAACCTTTAAACTTCCTAGATGGCCCTCAAACAACAATGAATGAAGCAGATGAGATATACTCAGCAGAAAAAGAAAGAAAAAAAAAGAAAAATCAAAACAAAGACTTTTTGAAATTCACAAGCAAAAGGATGAAACTAGAAAAAAACCATCCTGAGTGAGGTAACTGAGACACAGAAAGACAAACATGGTATGTACTCACTCATAAGTGGAATTAGACATAAAGCAAAGAATATCCAGCCTACAGTCCACAATCCTAGGGAAGCCAGGACACACGGATAAACATACATGGATCCCTCTGTGGAAGCTGCATGGGACCCATCAAGGTCCTCTGAATGTGTTTGACAGTTGTGTGGCTTGGTCAGTCTGTGTGGTCAATAATCACGAAACCAATATTTATACCTAGTGTGTGAAGTGGCTTTTTGGAGCCCCTTCCCAATGGAGGGACACCTTGTTCAGCATAGATACAAGGAGGAAGGACTTGATCCTGCTTCAAGTGATATGACAGACTTGGTTTCTGCCCCATAGGAGGCCTCACCCACTCTGAGAAATGGTGGTATGCAGGATGATGGTAAGACCTGGGAGGAGGGGAGGGAGTGACATGTAAAATACAAAAAAAGATTGTTAAAAAATTTGAAAAAATGATGAAAAGATGCTTAAGGCAAAGTTGTCCTAGCATACAGAGCTTCTTCACTTGTGTAGCAGTCAACTGGATAGAAACTGAATAGTTTTTTTTTTTTTTTTTTTTTTTTTTTTTTTTTTGAGAAGGGGAAAAAAAAAACAAGTTTCCACCTCCTCCCAGCCTCCCATTTCCCTCCCCCTCCTCCCACCCTTCTCCCCCTCTCCCCACTCCTCTCCCCCTCCCTCTCCAGTCCAATGGGCAGTCAGGGTTCCCTGCCCTGTGGTAAGTCCTAGGTCCTCCCCCCTCCGTCCATATCTAGGAAGGTGAACATCCAAACTGGCTAGGCTCCCACAAAGCCAGCACATTACGTAGGATCTAAACCCACTGCCATTGTCCTTAGCTTCTCATCAGTCCTCATTGTTCGCCATGTTCAGAGAGACCAGTTTTATCCAATTAAAAAATGGGGCACTGAAATGAACAGGGAATTCTCAGCAGAGGAAGTTCAAATGGCCAAAAGACACTTAAGGTCATGCTCAACCTCCTTAGCGATCAGGGAAATGCAAATCAAAACAACTTTGAGATATCATCTTACACCTGTCAGAATGGCTAAAATAAAAAACTCCAATGATAGCCTTTGCTGGAGAGGCTGTGGAGGAAGGGGTACCCTCATCCATTGCTGGTGGGAATGCAATCTTGTGCAACCACTTTGGAAATCAGTGTTTCGGTTTCTCAGGAAATTCGAAATCAACCTACCCCTGGACTCAGCAATACCACTCTTGGGAATATACCCAAGAGATGCCCCATCATATGACAAGAAACTGAATAGTTTTGCCAGCCAAATTTACTGTGTTAAACAGATTATGCAGAATTTGACTTCTTGGGCATGAAAATATAGCCATTTCTTCATCAGCATCACTGTAACATTTGGTAGCTTTCTTGAAAAAAAGAAAATTTCTACTTTTGTATTATATGGAAAGCTTAGTCTAGTTTTAGCAAAGGATAAGATTTAAAGCAGTATAACAAAAAGTAGTTAGAAGGCCAATATTTCTTATATTGCCTAAGAATATACTTGAATAATACTATATTGAATTTCAGTTAATTATAGATTACAATGGAGATGCAAGACCTTTTCTCCAATTGAGACTATTAGTCAAATTAAAATGTATAATAAATTATCTGTCACAAATGCATTTCCACATTACAAAGCTGTTTTTTGTACACAAGTCTAAGTTATTGGGGTTGCCGTGCTGAGAAGGGAAGTGGGCACAGGCCCTGTCCCTAACACAGAAGCTAGCTTCAATTGGTAACCACTTGCAAAGGAAAATTACTTTCCTACAACAGTCTCACCAGGAATAAAAAACACTATTAGAACCAGTAGCCATGCACAGCAGGAGATAGCTTACACAAAATGAATTCAATGGCATTTTTGAACGTTCTATTTCCCATGTTTTGTCCATCCATTTTTTCTTTTACCTTATAAATCTTTTGTGTATATTTATTGTTTCTGGTTTTGTGGATTTTGGTGGGATGTTTGTGAGTGTGAGTATTGTATCTCTCTACCTATATGCATTTACTGCGCTTTTTTTCTTGGTTCCTTTTCTTCTTTGTTCACTTTGCCCTATCCTAATTTGTTTGTATTTTCTTATTTTACTTTATTATTATTTGTAAAGGCCTTTTTGTTTTCTAATAAGGGAAAGAAAGGTTGTGGATTTGAGTAAGAGGGAAAAAAGGAAGGAAGAAATGAATCTGGGAGGAGATGGGAGATGGAAATTCCTAATATTAATATATTATATTTCAAACAAATCTGTTTTAATTTCTAAAACCAAAAAAATAAAGTACTATATTGTTTATTTCTACTTAATTTAAAATGATTTCTATCAATTTATATGGGTCTTGGATTCAGGCCTGTAATCCAAGATAAGTGAGGACCTGTACCAGAATGATCATGAGCTGAAAGACTTCTTGGCCCACAGAATCAGTTCTGAAAAAGTTCTGTCAATTAAGTAACCCTTTGTATCCAGAAAAAAAAGTTACAAAGGAATGTACTGGAAGATAGACAATAGAGGGCTAGGCTATAAAGTTTAAAAAATAATAAAAACAAAAAAAAACATTAGTTGTGAAAGGAAATTATCCAAATTAAAACAAAGCCATTCAGGAAAAGCTTTACGTTTTAACAATAAGAAGCTAATTTTTATAAATGTGATTGTTTTAGCTACATGACAATTACTTTCCTTATGGTATATTTCCATTTTTGTACACATTTCCCACAAAATTCTGAAAGACATTGGTTTATTTTAGGGACTATAAACATTTAAATTAGTTCCTCTGACAAAATTTAGGCTGAGTGCCAACTTTCTTTTTTTTTTTTTTTTTTTTTT